>NW_018108416.1:38394-40696 GCF_000183805.2 Loa loa | reverse complement strand
TATATATATATATATATATATATATATATATATATATATATATATAAGTTTTCATCCAATCTATTCTCTTATAAAGCATAAGATGCTCCCGAAGATACGCAAAAAACTTCAATTCTTTCAGAGTGATCGATCAATAATTCATAATAATTAATCTCAGTTTCAGCATACGATGAGTGGAACGAACCAAAAAGTGAAAAACATTTTATATTTGTCGACAATAATCAAAGAAGTCAGTAATTGTCACATCATTCCACCAACTAATCGTTCTTGCGAACAGTTATTCCAGGAACCTTTATGTTTAGTTTGAAACTCTACAAACTCCACAATGTTCGAAGACAGATTGGATTAGACACACACACACACACACACACACACTACACATACACATACACACACACACACACACACACACACATACACATACACACACATATACACACACACACACACACACACATACGCATACGCACATGCACACGCATGTACAAAGACACACATACGCGTACGGAAAAACGTGGAGTGGTACACCGCAAAGAAACAAACGTAAATATATACAGTAAGGTACATGAACGTGAGTATAACCGCGTTTACCTAACAACGTCCATAGCATTGTATGGATGGATACGGAACGTCTGTTACTAATCGATATAGGAAACATGTGGCTTATAGCAAAGCTGTTCGTTGTTAAGCTGCAAAGGATAATAAGGCGTAATATTTCCCAACAAGAGATGTGGCCACTAGCCAAGTTGTCCTTTTGCTAAGCCACTAAGGATATTTTCCAATGAAAGAGAAGATGAAGATCACCGCGTTAAACACTTGCACACCTGATCAGAAGTATCCATTTATATCTGTAATCAAATAAAAAAGCCACAATAAGTGTCAACACAAAGTGGAACAAATTCAAGACTGTCACCTTCTCCTCTTCAGTCTGTCATTTCGATACTTTCACCAACTGTTTACATTCAATTTTGATAATATTTATCAATTTCTTCGACTATCTAGCACCACTGTCTATCGTAATTCTCAATAATCTCTGTCGTTTCTCAACTTATGACACTCTTTTTTGCATACAATAGGTAATACATGTTGAAAATTTAGATTCGTTGTTAAAGAAAAAAAAAGTGAATAATTTTTTTTCTTTTTTGCTTAATTTTCACGATGACTCATCGATAAATGTATATTTTAGCAAGTATTTTTGATTGAAAAAGATTTTTTCCCTTTTTTTTCTTTTTTTTTAAAGTGAAAAATCAAAATTGCACTAAGTTCAATCGAATAGTACCATTTTTTTAATTTAAATTTTGATAGTAACCAACAAAATTTATAATAAATCAATAAAATTCCGAAAAAAATTAAATTTGTGACAGTTTATGATAGAAATGAATACATCTATCGTATCGAAAATATTGAATTCTAACAAATTAGTTGATCCTGTTGTAGATCATTCGTTGATAAACTCATCAAATCATCATTAATTTGATTCTATTAAAATTTCACTAAAGTCATCGATATTATTACTACTCCTTTTACTACTAATATCACCAGTCAACAATGAGTAAATGATAAGGGACATGTAAGTGATTATTTAATTAATCGTATCATCTCTGATTGTATAACTGGATGGAAGATCAAATGAAATGAAGTGGAATGGAATGAAATGGAATGTAATGGAATAGAATGAAATGGAATGGAGTGGAATGAGATGGAATGGAATGGAATGGAATGGGATGAAATGGAATGGAATGGAATTGGATGGAATGGAATGGAATGAGATGGAATGGAATGAGATGGAATGGAATGGAATGGGATATACTTTAAGGGGATGAATTTTAAAACAAGCAGTAAAAAGTTGGATTTCGCTTCATGGCTTGAAAAAAGCAACAAGGATTAAATACATTTTTTTTGTTCCACTTCAAAGTAATTTTTCTTTTTTCATTTTTTCCTCTTCTTTATTTTTTAGAAAATTTTTCCTTTTTGCTTCTCTCTAAAGTGATTTAATGGAGAAATTTAAGCATATATTAGTTAATTATAACAATTAATTGTTAGAAATGTAAACAGAAACACTGAAAAGTTTTGCAAATAATTCATTAAATTGATTATCAATTATTTCAAATTATTATCAGTTATTAGCTATCATTTTGATTTCCTTTCCATAATTGTACCAAAGAAAAAAAACCTAGAAAAATAATCAAAGAAAAAAAAATGAATAAAAATTGGTTCTCAAATTGTTATTGTTTTATATACGTGCTCTATTATACAACAAGTAGTATGATTATAAATATGAAACTAAAAAAAAAAAAAACTA
>NW_018108416.1:34360-38041 GCF_000183805.2 Loa loa | reverse complement strand
AAAAAACTTAAGCTTGTCTCTTGCTAACGAGTTTTTCTGATATAAACCTTGAAATGATTCACTGGAAAGAAAAAGAAATTTTATTTAAAACTACTCTTAAACGGGAAACAATCAAAACATGAACAATCTTAATTTAATATAATCGATTTTTCTCCATTAAGTGCGGAATCGAGTAACTGATTAATAATTAATAATCGAATACAAATAAATAAGCGAATTAGCTAAAATGAACAGTTAAATTTAATCCAAATATAGAACTATAAAGCATAGAACTGATTTCTACTACTCATTTTTAATTTCATGTTGTTGTTTTAGCAGTATATTTCTATTTAGTATAAATTTACGATTTACAATACTTCAAATGTCAACAATCGAAAGATTATAATAATTCGTCGGAGTTATCCAATTTGTCCTGAGAAGAGAATTTGACAATATTTGATGATCAAAAAATTAATTGTCTGTTTTTAAGTGAATTATGCACCATCTAATCAATGAAACATCCAAATTTTTTACATGAAAATTTCAAATTTATAAAATTACATAATTTTGATAATTTTAAGAACCAATCAAATCAGAAAAAGTTATTGATCCTCAAGGAATGAATAGTCAATATTTACCTGAAGTAATAGATCGAATTGAATTGTTCATTTTCATTTGGCGCTAATTGTCGATATTTACAACTTAGTCATTTGGCGGTAATTCACAACTTCACTCATTGGATATAAATTGTGAAGCAAATGGAAAAAGAATCAGTTGTTCCAACATAACAAACTATGCTTCAAAAAAAGTGTCGCCAAAGTTTTTGCAGAATTCTTAGCATAAAATTTCCAATCATTATAAAAATTTTATTACCACGGACGTAATAGTGTTTAAAAAAAATGAATTACTTACGTTATTTGTATGAATAATGCATTAAACATCAAAAATATTTCAAAGACTTAATTATCAGATTTAATATCATCTGCCACTTGATTAACATACTTTCACGTGTACCATACGTGAAAGCTTATCAAATACTATTACTTCAACGTAATCAAACCACGTCAACCATTTTGTCATACTTTGATTTCAAATAAATGAAATATTAATTCTTCTAAACAAACATAGGCATAATCATTCGTCATAACGAACAAAACCAGGAAGTAAATTAATGCAAGATGATTTTCACATAGGTTCTGTACATTTGCAAATAATTTTTTCGCAAAAATTTTCAGTTTGCTGATTAAAATTATGAAATAAACAATGAAATAAATCAATTGAATTTCCCGATTTTATTCTTCATCCTTTTCAATTTCCTTTTCCTTAATGATTTTATTTCATTTCTTTGATTTAATTAAAAATTTCACAAACAAAAAATAAATAAATCTGAAAAATCGAAATGAAAAATATGAAAAGAAGCAAACTGTCATATATGAAACGATTATCATATTTTTTATTCCCATATTTTCACTCTTATTGATCGCAGAACTTAATTTTAACAAACTTAAATAGTACTTTTTATTTTAAAATAATCTTCTGAATCTCTTAAATGTTATATGTTATCGCAATCGTTATGAAATACATATATTGTCTTTAATAATCAATATCTAAAACATTTAATTGTCCATTTCAAGTACTATGAGCTTAAGTTTTAAGTTTGATAACAAAATTAATGAAGCTATTTGCACAGAATTGAATCGTTTATCCGTAAATTTTGCAATGAAACAATAACTGAACTTATTTTCTTAGCTTCTTTAGCAAATTTCTACTGATTTCTTTTTGTTCTTAATTTTGTTCCAAACATTCTTTAAAAATTTGTGAATTTCAAAACTTAAAAAAATTCAAATTCGAAAAGAATGTAGAAATTAATCCAAAATAACAAGATGAACCACAGGGAAAGAAATTTGTTATCTTGATAAATATTGATCACTTTCAAGGAATGTTTTTTTTTTCATGTTAATAATTTCGATAATCATTTCCAGCAATTACATTAAAAGCTAGAAAATAGTCTATTGTGGAAATGGTTTCATAACGAAGAGAATAAATAATTCTTATTTTGAGTTCAACTGATTTTCAATTACGCTAACTTTTAAATTCGCTTCTTTTATCCTGATTATTTTTTGGACTAGAAATTCTTTCAGCCCTATATGTATTGCAAAAAAAAAGACAAAGATGATGATGGCTAAACGGATAATTTGTTATCAGTCTATCTTGATATCATCCAGTATCGTTACAGATTTGACAGACATCATAAATAGTGATGGTACCATGTTGCGGTAATGGTACCTTTCGGTTAAAATATATTCCATCCTAAAGTTCCAAGAAGGCTTGATTTTTTTCGTATCATTTATAAAATTTGGCCAAAAACAAATTGAAATAAGAAGAAGCCAAATATGGTTGCTTGAAATAACATTAGCAATGTCAATGGTCAAACTATTCTGGTCATTTCATCTTCCTAGATTAATCAATGGTTAGAGATGAATGTTTTGATTTCAATAAGTTTTATTAAGGAATAAAAAACTTGTAATAATTTCCGAGAAGTGGTAAAAATTTTAAAAAAGAGAAAAATATTGAATTGATGAAATTTATAAATTACAATTATTCATAGAATAGCTAAGAAATTGGTGGAAAAATGTAAAAAAGGATGAAAGAAATTTTTAAAATAGAAAATAAATTATTAAAGTGACGATTACAAATGACACAATGACATTTCCAATGCATAACCATACATCAAATAGCTCACCTTCCCATTTTATTTCAAAAATATTTTGCTTAAGCATTTGTACTAATATATTTTCATAGTTCTGTTTAACTTTTTTCTTCTTTTTTGGTTCCTTTCTATTGTTTTTGCATTATTATCATTAAATGCTTCATTCAATGCTACGCAAACAAATTTGATTAAAATTTTTTTCAAAAATATTCTCTTGAAAAAGAAGTAAACCGCAAAATTTTATAAATTTCTTCAATAATATATATAC
Organism: Loa loa; assembly: GCF_000183805.2. Classification (NCBI taxonomy): domain Eukaryota; kingdom Metazoa; phylum Nematoda; class Chromadorea; order Rhabditida; family Onchocercidae; genus Loa; species Loa loa. The sequence goes on along the minus strand of NW_018108416.1, from coordinate 35,084 downwards.
CTACAATTAGTCAATGCATATATCACATCATAAAGCAAGCATAATTAATTAAACATAACTCAATAACTTTGGAGGTTTTCCTTAAAAAGAACAGTTATGTTTTATAAAGTTAGACTTTTGTTTATTGCTGCAAAAATTCAGTAAAAATCAGTAAAGGTTATGATTAGAAATGATATATTAAAATGATAAGTAAACAATTCGATCCCTTTTTTTACATTGTGCAACATTCATTGATAGATGAAAAATTGAAAAAAATGAAGAAAAATAAAGAAAAGACTCTCATTTTATGAACTTATTTATTTCATTCTAAAATTTGAGTACTTTATTTTAAAATTATTTCGAATTTCGTTGCACAGTTGAATATCAACTGCGAGTTTTTCATCTATTTCAGTTCTATTCTAACCTATTAATTTGCTTGAATATTCCACTGCGACATGACAAAATACAGAATTAATAATAATTAATAATAATAGTAATAATAATAATAATAATAATAACAATAATAATAATAATAATAATAATAATAATAATTAATAATAATAATAATAATAATAATAATAATAATAATAATAATAATAATAATAATAATAATAATAATAATAATAATAATAATAATAATAATAATAATAATAAAATAATAATAATAAATAATAATAATAATAATATAATAATAATAATAATAATAATAATAATAATAATAATAATAAATAAATAATAATAATAA
>NW_018108416.1:23207-33902 GCF_000183805.2 Loa loa | reverse complement strand
AATAATAATAATAATAATAATAATAATAATAATAATAATAATAATAATAATAATAATAATAATAATAATAATAATAATAATAATAATAATAATAATAATAATAATAATAATAATAATAATAATAATAATAATAATAATAATAATAATAATAATAATTAATAATAATAATAATAATAATAATAATAATAATAATAATAATAATAATAATAATAATAATAATAATAATAATAATAATAATAATAATAATAATAATAATAATAATAATAATAATAATAATAATAATAATAATAATAATAATAATAATAATAATAATAATAATAATAATAATAATAATAATAATAATAATAATAATAAGTTAGGAGATGAGAAAGCAAGATAAGAAACGAAGAAGTGGAGACCAGAAGGTATAAATTAGGTAATGATATGGCAGGTTTGTGTTATCAACAAAGGTAATCAATTAATTGTTCCTATCGTTTACACTCATTTCATTTACACAACCCAAACCATCAGTCCTTCTTTTTTACTTCGATTATAATTATAGAATGACTACAACAAAAGTAATATTTTATTGTCAAATTCTTCCTATTTTTTTTTCGACAGACACTAAATTGAATTCGTAAATTAATTGTCATAAATTAATTCGTTTATTCATTTCTGACATTTCATATTTTTTCGTTTTTTTTGCGCAATTTAGCAATGATATATTTTTAAATTGTTATCAAAAGTTACCTGTTAAGAGCAGTTACATTTATTTTTCAATTACTCCGATGAAATTTATGTGATAATGGTATGTTTAGCTTTATTCGTCATTGTACCTTTCAAGTTTTCAAGTATTAGACATATCATGTCTCATTACTATGATAATTCTAACGCAACACAAATAATACAAAAAATATTGATTAAAAAGACGATTAAGGACGATATGAGAATAATTTATGGCATTTTCTTATTTTCCCCAAAGTTTTTCTTTTATTCCTTGTCTAATTTTGATGATTGTTAAAGATGTCAATTGAGAAATAAAATTATCATCACATTGTTGCAGGAATCAACACAAGAAACAAATAATTTTTTGTTAAACAAGGAACTTGCTCTTGGATCGTTCTTTATCAATGTATTCATCGGAACAGTTATTGGTATTTTTTTTCACAGTTAGAAATAGTTTGATAATTTGATGAACAGCAATCAAAAAAGGTGATAACTAAACTTAACATATCCAACATTTCCGTCTTTTTTTTCCCCATTGAATTAAAAACTGAAAAGTCTTCAGTCCCGATTGTCCAACATCTTAAAATAGGCGTAAAATAAATTTATCGTTGAAAAGCAAAACGCAAATGATGGAATTCTTTAACTCTTTTTTTTGCTTTTTGATTATTTCAATCTTTACAGACATTTTTGAAGATGTATTGAAAAGTAACGGAAGTCAAATAGATATCAAAAAAAAAGTTAAATGATAACGATATTTATTATATAAATACACATACGTCTGAGCTTTGGTGATAAAGGAACTTAAACGTGTTCAACGTATGAATTTAACGTGTTTATTAGGAAATAAATATGCGTATAAAGATGATATTTGAATTGTAGTAATAATTAGAGAAATTAAAATGAAAAGAAAACTGGATAATAATTTGTGAAATATTTGATGTAAAATGACCGAAATTTCAAACATTTGATGTAAAAATAATAAAATTTCAGGTTTATCAGTGGAAATCCTACCAAATCTTTATTTGGAACCGTATCGCCGTGGATTTTATTGCAATGATTCAAGCATTCAATTACCATACAAATCCAGTACCATACCAACATCAGCACTTTTCATCGCCATATTTCTTCTTCCATTTCTTGGAGTTTGTTTTTGTATTTTTATTCAAATTTTCTGTCTATCCAAAATTTTTTTCAAAATTTCCCTTATTAAGTTCCAAGTGAATAAATTTCCATTTGAACTAAGATAAAATTACGTAGGTATATTCTATTGGAATGATTAAAATAGTCTTTAAAAGACAGTATCAAAGTTTTCTGACTGAATAAATTTTCCATTCCTTGTTATTGTTTTGAACTTAAATTTCCATTTCTGTACACTCCAAAAAGGAAAAAAAAAGATACAAAAGAATAAGAATCATTTATTTTATAAATATTTTAATTTCTCATTTCTAATAAAAAAATTCGGTTGAAATATAAAAAACAGCGGCGACTACTACAAAAAAAGCTTGAAAAAGTAGGAAAAAATATATATATATATATATATTACCACTAATCGTCTCTTCAGTTTGTTCTGTTCCTTTCAGCAGAACCATTTCATCAACGTGATGTAATCGTGTTTAGAATTATTCCATTTGTTGGTATAATTATTAGCAAGCTGCGTTATTTATTTCAATTTTTCTGGCTAGAAATTGGCTGGGAAATGGAAAGTGGCAATGATTAGGATCAGGAAAATGAAAAAGTAAAGAGGAAAAAAAACTCTCACTCTGTTTATCCTCTCTCTCTATGTATGGACAATTTCATCACAATGATATATATATACTCATGTTTAAAAATTTCTCATTTGCAAACAAATAATAAGTAATCGTGCTAATGATGGTAGTAGTAATTAGCGGATAATCTTCAATGAATTTCAGATTGTTATTACCGAAATATGGCGTTGGAGATACTGCAGAGAAATATACAGTTGGCGAAGTTACAATTTCAATCAGATATTAGTTAACTGTTTTAAATATAATGGTAAGTATTATGCATTCGTTTTTTTTTCAAATTTTTTAACCCTCTTCTCCAATCCTTTGTAGATTAATTAGTGAATATTGACGTCAACTGTTGTTCATTTATTCATTCCTTAATGAGATAATGGTTGCCAAATTTTTTGTATAAAAATCTATAAATCCTAATTCATTTAATATTTGATTTTTTAATTGAAATAATTGCAGTTTATATGAATTGGTAATAATGATTTACTTTTATAGCGTATAATTTGCTGGGAATAGTTCTAGCACTTTTGCTAACAGTTTCGACAAAGTTCATTGTTGGTGAATTAAGGCCGGTATTTTTGGATATATGCAATCCATCATATGATAGTAGTTATTGTCTTAATCATACATATATCTTGAATTATAAATGTCGTGGCAATAATTATGATCAGACTGTTAAAGAAGCACGACTTTCATTTTTCAGTGGACATGCTTCATTATCTATGACATCGGCAATTTTTTTTATGGTAAGTTATAAGGATGCTTAATAGTACTTGATTAAATAATATTCGAACATTTACACTTTTCCATAATATTCTAATATTTAAACATTTACACTTTTACATAATATTCTATACGTGATTTTTTATGTTGCATTTTTGATACACTAGAGCAAAAATATAATTAATAACTTTTAGATTTATATACAATCACGCATTCCACGTAGAGGCTTAGCTATTGTAGCGAAGCCTCTGGTACAGTTATTTGCTCTTGGCTTAGCATTGTATACTGGCTATACTCGAATCATTGATGGCATGCACCATTTACATGATGTAATTGTTGGATATGTCGTTGGTGTACTGTTAGGCTATATTACTGTATGTTTTATTTGTCTGATTTTCGATTTATCAAAAAAGATAAAGAAATATATTTGGGATAAAAAATAGCTGAAATGTAAATATATAATGTTAATTAACAGTTGTATTAAATTCGTTTTGGTCAGAGAAAATTTATTGAAACAATAGGTAATAATTGAAGATATAATACAAGATGAAATGAGGAAAAAATTGTCTTATTTAATTATTTCAGGCTAAATATATAGCAGGATTAAGCACAAAAGCTGATAGAATGCGACCAAATGAAATGGAATTACAAAAAATTGAATATCCACTAACATCATCAGATGAAAATGTACCAGCGTATAAAGCAAGTGTTGTTCGAGTTGAACCAACCAAATTACGATTATTTCATTAATCAGTTGTTTGATTCAACAATAATGTGTACATATATACTTCGATCACTTGAATTCTTTCTAGTTTTCTTTTCTCTTGCTATTCATTTCAAAAATTGTACAAATTTCATAAAATATTAAAATATTTTGTAACTAATATCATTTTGGGGTGGATAAAATTTTTCCTTTAGTTTAAAGCATGCATTTCTTCTATAAGGACAGCATTATTATTCTTTTCTTTTTGTTATTTTTGTTATTTTTTGTTATTTATTTTTTCCTTTTGAAAGTGAATCTGACGGCAAATAGCATATCTAATCTTGATCATTTCTTATTAGCATTCTTTTCTTTTTTTTCTATTTTGTTATATTGACTGATCAGAAAAGAAACAAATAACGCAATGATAATTTTATTAATGAGCGATATATGATTAAAGCAGTTTCGAGCACAAATTTGATTAAACAAAGTGAATAGTACTTAATGATATGGGATATGCGTGTAATTAAGTTAACATTTTACATGGCATGGACGAGATTCCTTTTCGGGTGCATTACATGGTGAATTTTCTTCGTCATCAACATAACGATGTGGTCTGATAATACGTCGTCGACGAATTTGTTTCCCATCACCACATGTTACCGAACAAGGTGACCACATTGTCCATGGTTTGATATGACAATTTTGAATTGCTATAAATTGTGACAATTATAAATCATTTAATTGTGTCAAAAAAAAAAAAAAAAAGAAAACAAGAAGCAGAATAGGAATTTAAAAATTTCATAGTTTATTGTTTGAAAGGAAACAGATTACTGTTAAATAAATACACAACTCACCACAGGGTCTCAATTCACAACGTAATTCTTGTACCATATGTTCGGGACATGAACGTCCACCATTACGTGGGAACACCTAGAATGATGATGCATGAAACTGAATTAAATTAAATTTGAACTCATTATTTTATATCCTGCTATTTGTTTATTTGATAAGCAGTCAAAACCAAATAATTAGAATTAATCTTTTCTATAATATATAGTACTTTAACTGGTAATCCTTAACCATTTCTGTTTTAGCGACAAAAAAGTACCAACTTCTATCTGTCGTGAACGTTGTCGTTTGCCTGAGCCACATGTAGCCGAGCAATTCCCCCATGGTGTCCATTCTGAGATTAGGCAATCAACTGGTGGACCACCATCATTTACCTGATCAACACCAAATTCGTTGACTAACTGATGACCGGGTACTTAATATTATTAACATTAATTCAATAAGTTACAAGTAATCGATATTTTTGCTCGTTTTATATCCATTCATTCTAATTGAAATTTGAATATTCGACGTAGAAGTTTTTTTTGCAAAAAACGCACAAATATAGATGAAATTCTTGAAATAGTAAAAAACAATTTCTAATTCCAAAATAAATCAGCTGAGATAACTGACCAACTTCTCTAACTGGACTGTCGTAATTTTCCAAACACATCCGTTTACATTCATCTTCAGTTTCGAATTGATTCCGATTACCTTTACAACCGGTATAGATAAATCGTTCACAACGTTTCAGCTTCGAATTATACCAATAACGCGGAAATGTCCCAGCGCATTGTCCTTCTTGCTTATCCTCCATACATATTTCTATATCACTGATAACATTTTTAAAAAGAAAATCTAATATTATCACTGTATTCATACTAATGATTTATTACCAGTAACTCAATTATCTTCTTTCAAGTATCTCCTTATCAGTAGTAAAAGTGCTTATGAATTTTGAATCCATATTTTAATCAGTGAACTAGACAATGTTTTGCATATTAAATCTCTCAAAATCAACCGAAAAAGTCAGAAAAAAACTATTAAAGCAAATACTGTCTTAATTTAAATTTTGTAATGAAAATATTTGGTCAGACTAAAATTAAATTTAAAATGCCAAAAAATGAAGAAACCCTTCGAATGTACGCTTAGCAATCGTTGACAAGTTTGTAATTGGCAATTCTCTTTTTCGAGTAAATTAACATTGGCACAACGTTCTTCATGCTCAGCGTAAAAGAGTAGTCTAGTTCGGACGTGAACTCCGTCATCACATGACGCACTGCATGGTGACCATTCACTCCATGATGTTGCTCGACAAAGCGGATCTGGTGTTACTGAGCAATCATCACCGTTATCACCTGAAACAAGAGAGAGACATATTTCCTTCCTATCAACTGCAATCATTATCAGTATCACCTAAACAGAACATATGGAATTTCCTTTTCAATCATTTAATTATTTGATAGTAATCCGGATAAGTGCACGACAATTACATTTGAGATTTTCCGGAATGCAGAATTTAGTTGTTATCGTCGTAATATTGATAAGATTTTATGTTAGATATTTATTTCAGTAATAAATTAATAATACTTTCTAATGGAATTACTTAAAATTTCCACTCATTTTCTTGTGTTCTTAATTTCAAAAAACTCATAATCCATGATCTATTGGAAATGAAACCGTGAATTAATGGGCGACTCAACGGGTCATGACTTCATTCAGAAATCACGAAATCAATATTAAATTTCACTGATTATTTAAGTAATTGTATAAAGAAATCTGTTTCACTTTCAATACTTCGAATCGATGTAAACGAAACATTCCTTCTCTCTCAGAGAAAGAAAGAAACTCTATGAAATAATTTTTGTATGAGATCAGAAAAGAAGAGATTCGTGAAAATAAACGTAATAATTAACTACTAATTAACTAACCAATGCAGATATCTTTACGAATAAGTTCAACATTAGGGCAAGTGTCGGTATTTGAATCAGGTTCTTTAAACATTCTTGATCTTGATCGTGTCCCATGACCACATGTGACACTACATTCTGTCCATGCTGACCATCCGCTAACAGAACATTTCGAATTGAATGCATCCGAATCTGAATTCTTCGTCTGTCATTTCGGCATGTAGTATATTATTTTGATGAATAATGCTAGCAAAATTTTGGCACAATATTTAGAAGACTGCAAATGAATGCAGCAAGAGTGAAAAATTCAAAAACTTTAAACCGATTCCTTTATTCAAAAAAAAAAGAAAATTTAAAGAAATGTACAGACCACGACATTCACTAATTTCTGCATTGCAAAATTGTCGTTCGATTGTTTGACGATGACATCGGAACATTTGCGCTTTTATTGGAAATACATAAACACGAGAACGCATTCGAATACCTTTACCACATGTTGCGGAACACAATGACCAAGGCTCCCAATTTGTTACCATACATTCTCCTACGAAATAATTATTGGATGATTAAATAACTAATTGATTGCAAAAAAAAAACGAAAATTAATTAACTCGTTTTTCTCTTTTATAAAATTTCTAATTTTCGTAAGATTATAGTAAGTTTGTTGTATTATTCATTCAAATTATCGAGTAATATTTATCTTAAATAATGTACAGCATGTAAGTTTTCAATTATTTATTATTCAGTCTTTAAAATCTGCATCCATTTCAATCTTTTTATTTTTAATTATTGTTGTTGATCCTCATATTTTTTATATTCCTTCTTTTTTTAGATTAAAATATTTGTCATTAAAAGATGTAATCTTATTTGGTAAAAATTGATCAATTTCAAGAAATTTAAATTATAAATGTTGCTTCAAGAAAAGATAAATTTTAACAATACTATTAATTGAAATTTTAATATAAATTCTAAATATTATTTGAAAAAAGTAAGTTCAACAATGCCATCTATTAATATTTTAATGCAAATTAAAAAAAAAAAGTGTCAAAAATATACTAACGACGATCTTTGTATTCCTCATCTTCGCTAGTACTTGTTGCATTATAAGCTTCCGTTTGATATTCATTGGTCGTTTTACATACCGATTTGATTACTTCTTTCCGAGTTAATTTTAATCGTGCTAATGGTGCAATAATATCACTGTTCTCATTGTAAAAGGGTGATCGTTTATCCAATTTTGTTGTTATCGGATGAATTGGTATCCGAGGTTCTGCTGGATTATTTGGTGACTGAAATTGAAATTTTATATTATAAAACAATTTTAAAACAAATTATCAAAATTCCACCAAAATTTCCATTTGTAAATCATATGATTCTAAAGTATGCAATCAAATAAATAGCAAAAATGCAACTTTCTTTTTTTATTTGTATTTATTCCACAGTAATTTTTAGTTTTTAGTTGTTAATTTTGCAGCATAAACAATTTAAATCAAACTTTATCAATTAAACCTATTGAAAAAAAGAAAAAAAAGTGGAATATGAAACATCGAGATGATAATAACAAACATCATATAAAATTTAATAGTTTAAATCTAGTCATTTTAAAAGTACACAAATAATCAAATATATGAAGATGAATAATGAAGTTTAAAAATATACCATATAAGTTGGTCCATTATCAGTTCCAGCATCAAATGGCAACAATTCAAACGTTCTTTCCGGTATCCAAGTGCAATCAGGTAAGCATAAATTAATTGATGATATTCCAACACACCAATCCGGTGATGGTCCAAACATTGCAGCTAACGAAGCTAGATGATGATATCTGATAATTACAAAGAAACAATTAGTTTAATTCATCACATGTTTTCGTCTTTTTTTTTTGAAATCTTTATAAACTACTTTGTTTGCAAAATTAATTAAAGCAATTAATTAATTTCTCCCTCTCCTTCTTCTCCAACAAGTAATAACCCTCAATGATAAATATTTACTTGTTCACAACAAATGAGCTCGTCGTTCTTCCTTGCACTTCCGGATACCATAATCCTTTAATTTTCATTAAAGTACGAATCTCTTTCGCCTACAAATATATTGTTGAAAAAAATTTTTCAACAATTTAACATCATACATAAAATGAAAAAATATGATATAAATTAACTAGTTGATCAAATTTGTACTTAATAATTGTACTCAAAGTGATCAAATTTGTACTTAACAATCGTACTCGAAATAAACATTTATTTTTTATATTGATTATTTAAACATTAAAATAACGGTGTAATAAAAATATCGGAGCAAGCAAAAAAAAAAAGCAAAAATTTCTTATATCAGTTATGCAAAGCAGTAATGGAATTAAATTACAATGAAATTAATAGTAATAAAATTAAAATAAAATGAAAAAAGAAAAGAAATACATTTGCTTTCATTTCTTGCTCTCCTTTATAAGTATTACCCCATTCAGCAATTTCTTTCATACCATCTGTTGCAATCATACCAAATTTCCACATTGTATAATTGCTACTATGACTTGCTCCAAGCATATCCGTAAAATGCGTCAAATGTTCTACTGTATATATAAATATATGATAATATTACTGATAACGATAAAATTGTTTCAAAAAAAGCAAAGTAGAATGAAATTAATTGAATTTAAAAGTAAGACGGAGGAGTAAATTCAAAAAAAAATAAAAGTGAAGTTAAAGTAAAAAGTTAAAAACAAAGTGAAATTTTATTTTCAATTCGAATTTAAGAAATTACTAAAACAACATAATGTATCACTTTTCAGTTAATTTAAAAAAAAATGAATAAAGGAAAAGTCGAAAAAATTAAATGTTGTCATACAATTTCATCAAAAATTGAATTCTTTTTCCTAACTTTTCAATTCTTAATGTTTTTTCAATAACTTTTAATCTTTAAAAAACTAAAATCAAGATCACATTAAAGTATACTTCATTAAGTGCCATATCTTTGTATCATTGTGATTTAAAAAAAAAAAAAAGAAAAAATACGCGATGGATAATCTTTAGGATGTGTATCTCTTGACCATAAACCAATAAATTCTAAATCATATTTTGCTTCATCACAAGCGCAACAATCCAAATTATCCTCATCAATCGCCAAAGCCTTTTTGTAGCCTTCTAAAATTTTTGGAAAACTTTGAGTTAATTGAATTTAAAAATAAGCCATTCCATAATTTATTCAATTCATTTCTTATGAATTATTTCATAATTTTTTGCAAAACAATAATTTATAACTAATTGATTGATCATGTTTTGTGTATTATTGTATTATCAAGTATCATAATTCCAAACTACCATCAATTTTAAATGCAAGGGATAGGATGGAAAATTTTAGAACCTTTGACGCAAAATTTTTTCGTTAATGGTCCATCATCACCGTACCATATTTTCCGGGATGTGATTACGGAAGCACGGAAATATGTACATCCTTTTTCCGATGTATCCGGTGCATGCCATAATACATGAACAGACGTTTTAGGCCTTAAATTTGAATGTGATACACCAGCTTTGCGACAATTTGGTGCAATTCGAGCTTCACCTTTTCGTCCTTGAAGCTATAAAACAATTAAAAAATTTTCACTATTCAATATATTTAAAGAACTGATTATACAAATTATAAACACAAGTTTTCTATAAAAAAAATTTTTTTTGGAATAATTTATTTAATGACTTTCAAAGAAAGAAAGTTTTGTCTTAAAAATTCAAAATTTTCGACATTTTGTAAAAAATTTTAAATTTTATATTTGTAACAAAAAAGAGCCAAACTATATGAAAGAGAGAAAAAGTATGCAAAATAAAGGAAATCAAAGATTAGGTCAATGGAAGGATTGCATTAAATTACATTAAACAAAGATTACATCAAATTTCCCGGCATGTTCACCATTTTCAAATTGTGCATAAATACCAAATCCGCGGAAAGCTTGTACAGTGAACTTTGTGCGCCATCCTCGAAGTTTCACTGCAATCACACATTGAATAAATGATGAATATATTTTTGGGAATAATTGGACATCAAAGATTAAATGATATATTGAGGTAATCTATATATATAT
>NW_018108416.1:9992-23036 GCF_000183805.2 Loa loa | reverse complement strand
TATATATATATATATATATATATATATATATATATATATATATATATCAATTTTAATCTTAAATGATGTAATGTACGTCAAAGATTACATCGATATATCATTTCTACATCATAATTCAACGTTTAAGATTAAAATTGCTCATACAAAATGATTCATTTATTGGTAATTTATTTCTCGTTGAATAGAATAATACGAGAAATGAATTTGGCATATCTAAAATAAATTTATATCTTACAAGCTTAATAAATTTACATCTGATTTCTCATTTACTTAATAAATCATTTAATGTTTAGAAATATCTTGAATTACTCAAAACTTACCGATATAACTATCACCTGGTGTATAACCTTCCGGATTATTATCAGATGTATTTGTAGCGCTTGATATTTCAATCACAAAGCCACTATTACCCGGTGTTTTCTCTTCTTTTGCTTCGTATAATTTCCGCCGACAATTGTCGCCCATAACAGATGAGACTAGCAGGAAATAATAAAATAGCCATTGCATTATTTCTTATATTTGGAAGTATTCGAATTTATGAATGTAAACCTGAAATAAACATATCTCTAATATATATCTGAAATAAACATATATCTAATAAAACTATCTTTAATTACGATGTACCTAACATACGTTATATCTCTAATCTAATTAAGATAACAAACCTTATAACTATCTGTATCTTTTCTTTTCTCATCTAAAAATAATTCTGATTATTGAATGTCCTACTGCATCAACCTGCTTGTTAAAGTTTATTGGATATAAAATGCAGAAAAATGTTAAAATGAGGTTTTATCACTATGATGCATAGCAGTTGTTTGATAAGATGAAGAAATAGAAGATAAGATAATGAATGGATGTGGTTGTTGGATGAGGAATAGACAAACTTCACTCTTTCCTTTTCTCATTTATCATCCATCATTATTTCTGCTCTTGTTATATTCATCCCACTTTATCCAACATTTACCACAATTCATAATCATTCGTATACGCACATAAAAACCATCCTGAAAATACAATTACATATCGAATGGATAACACTTTTACAGTTTACAGTTTATACTTATCACGTAAAAACGTGAATCGTGCTTGACATATCACCTTTATTTATGATGAATGCAAATCAGACGTGACGTTTTCTGAAATGAAATTTATCAAACATCTCAAATTCTCATGATAATTTTCTCACACTTAAATAAGCATAGCAATATAATTAAATCACTTTTCTCACGTTTAAATAAGCAAACGTTTGTTGCATATAAATTTGTTAGGAAATAATAATTAAGTCAGAAAAAAACGGCGATATTTATATTTATATGCAAATGGTGTAATTATATTTTAAACATTTGTTTGGACAATATAATACTTTCTTGTATTTTCACCTTTTCTGATTTAATTATTGAATTTGATTATACCTGAAAAAAAAAGAAAGGTATTGCTTGGAAATTCAAAAGATTTTCATGACTATTGTTCAATGAAGAATATTTTATAAAAATTAAAGTATCGTTTAAAAAGAAATTTGTTCTTAAAACTTGCTTTATAATTGTTTAAACTTTATAATATTCATTATTAAAGTCTCCTACATGTTCATTAATTTTAAACTTATCATAGTAGAAGAATAAATATTTCGAATTCAGCTTTTTAATTTTTTTAAAGAAAAAGTTGAATTAGAATTATGCGGTCATCCTGTATGTCATAGTTATGCTTCAGGTTAATTTTACTTACAGAACACTTCAATTCAATTAGCTGAATAAATGACAGCATGTTTTCATTTCCTTAAAATGCGTATTAAAACTTTAAAAATATGAATCGACTTTGAAAAAAAAATTAACAGTGAAAATAAAATTGAATTGAAAATCACTTTAATGAATTAAAAATGTATTGAAATAATTTTACTTTAAATAGAATGAGTAATTCTGTGTACATTCCGGAATTAGTAATAATTGTTCTGTACTGAAGCAAATGGATAATATTAAATTAACTATTCCCTATTTAAGCATTTACCGGATTAGCTTCTATTAAAATAACTATTCCCTATTTAAGCATTTACCGGATTAGCTTCTTTTGCATGCACGTACACGAACCTACCTAATTTAACTGTAAATATTAAAAAATATCAATAATCCACAGGTATGTCCAAAATTAGCTGAAGCTGAAAATTTGCCTCTCATGTGTTGGAAGAAAATATTTATACTGTGTAAGTTAAACATTCCGATTATTTATTATTAATATTCAGGACATTCCGGATTATCTACCCTCGATATATGAAATATTCCAGATTATCTACTCTTGATATTTGGAACATTCCGGATCACTTTACACATTTGAAATATTCCCGGTTGTCATTCTTGATACTTAAAACATTCCGGATTATCCATCTTTGATATTTGAAGCATTCCGGATTTGCCTCTTTTCGAAATACAAGCAATGTCAGAATGGATTTTGCATAAAAAAACTTACAAAATTTGAATTCCCAGGATATTCTGAATACTTTATCCAAATTTGGAATGGCTTTTTCATAGCTTACGGTAGCATATTTTTTAGGTACAATTCACAATCATAATCTGTACCATTGTTCATTGTGTGCTCATTGCTTGAGGTTGGCTTTGGTGAGGTTTGGGTAGGTGAGGGTCACGTACGTGTCGTCGGTTTTACTGTTATGCGAAGATGTCCACATGCATCAAATATAAGGTATAAGAGCCTAAGACGTATACATGCACGTATACACGTTAAAACGTTCATTCTCGTACAATATAAAGTGCATCCATACTTGTTATTTTTTTAATATATATAGAGTATTGGAGCAGGATCATTTGTGGTGACTTATTCGCATATTAAAGCTGTATGACGACATATATGTATGAGGAATGTTGTTGTCAGAACCATGCAATGTTCACGATATGGAAATGTTTTTTGTTTTTCTTTTTCCTTGTTAAAGAAATTGTACGCATATGATAGGTGAAAATTAGTTCATTTGTGCTTCAAAAATTCGAAATTTCATGTTTTTTAGTTCAAGAGTTCGGAATTTTATGAAAATGTAATTTGCATTAAATCTTATCACATTAACAATTTTGTTATGACCACTGTGTCATATACATTCTAGAAATACTTCCTCTTTTGATTACTATACTATTCTGAAAAATCTTATTTTCCATTATTTTTTTTTCTCCTTCACCTTCCAGCACGTTCCTTAGACATAATTTTTTCTCAGGTTGTTATCCGGATGATCCGAGTTTCTAATCTGTTAATCAGATTAGGAAATCAGGTTTCTAATCTGTTAATTAATTTCTTTAAAAATATAAATTTTTCTTTGCAAATCTGCATAATATGAAGGGATATTCTGATATGAAATCGCAATTCTATTGGAAGAAAACGGATTTGCTGGTGGTAAATCGGTCGGAGAGAATGTTCCCGAACTTTTGCCTCACTCTGTCGTAGAACCAACATATCATGAAGTCCGCCTCTTTAGAACTAGCAACTTAAAGTCTTGCTAAACTTAAGTGCAAGTTGTGTGGCTGCTTGCGTAAGTGCCTGAATTTAGCGTAAACTTGCGATTAAATTTACAACGACCGAAAAAAAAAGGGCGGGGAACATTAACTTGTCAAAGTCCTTTGAGCAAACAAGAATTCGAACTTTGTCGAAGTACGTCAGAGTATTGTAAAAGATATTCTTATAAATACAGCTACAGTTTAAAATTATAGCGGCTTCGAATCCAGTATAAGTCAGGCGATTTGACTTGTCAAACGAACCAATATGTCGAGCGGTGTCCCAGTACTGTTAGCCCATGTGGCTACTGAAGAGGAGGTTTCTTTTACTATTTTTCAAAGTGGTCATTTCAGAGTATCTCCTAATTGGAATGAGAGGAGAAAGTTAAATACTGAAATGGATGTTTGGCATAATTGTAAAAGTAAATTTTTATGTGAGCAATTGAGTGCTTAGAGTACTGAACAAACATTTATTATTTGATCAGTGCTCCACTTGACTGTTGTGCAGAAAATTTTTTATTGCTCGCAGATTATGCGCCAAAAGGTGTAAATATCCCCATTGACGAGTTTCTTGGATAAATTCTTTTGTAGTTCTTCCACCATCACCAATTTGTTTGTTATTTTCTTGGCATCATTCTTGACACCTGTAAGTTGATAATTATTCTAAAAGATCAGCACAGAATAGATTTTGGCTTTTTTCAAGGTTAAATTCTATTAATGAAAGTCTGGTATTTTTGTAGGTGGACTTTAAGAAGGAAAATATCGACACGAATGGTAACATTCAGGATGTCAAAAACATCGGCAAAGTAATCATAGTCTTTATCCTACGTTACTGTTAATGGATCTACTATTTGTTGTAGTAGTTCGGACGTAGCCTATTAGTGCGGAAATAGTTTCCTTATTCTTGCATACCATATATGTACGGGATATTTTGGTTGAAAAATTCTGCTGAAAATTCTGGTCTCATTTTACCGATTCCTTTGAACCTGTATCCGCATAGTGCTTTTCATAGTTCGAATCTTTTTTTTGACCTCGAATTTCCGGCAATATATTTTCAAATTCTTTACGTCAGTACATTTCATTAGAATCTAAGTTATTTTGCCAGATCGTTTCCTTGTCTAACGTTAAAAATATAGTGCTTTAATTTTCAAGGGGCGAAACAACAATGTTAAAGGATCGCGTCGTTTGCGCATTAACGATGAGGAACGCCGTATTGCCTGGGAAATAGAACAGAAGAAAAAGCCTATTCTTGAAAAGGGTAAATTAGTAGCTAACTAAAGTGTCGTTCGTGTGCAGTTTTTTGTTTTTTTTTTTCTAAGGTACAAAAGGAGGTGATGTAATCTCTCATCGTGCGCTTATTAAGAGTGGTGATAATTTTGTCAACATTTCAAAGCTACCAGAGTATTATACTAGACGTATGCCAATATTCGATCTTCATTCTATTGGGATTTGATAAAAAAAATTATTTGATAGGAGTAAAGGGTAGAGTCAAGTGGTACAGTGTCCGTTTCCATTACGGTTTTATCGCACGTGATGATAAAGGAAACGATGTTTTCGTGCATCAGGTATGTTTATGGGCTAATTGGAAGAATCACAGCCAGCTTTTCAGAACTGCGTTGCAGTTAAGGTTTGGATATTCTAAAATTGCCTTCGTTTATATGCTTATCGTGAGTAATAATAATTTCATGGTTAATGAATATTTGAAAACTACTGAAGCATAAATAAGAATTAATGCGATTTAGCATTTCAGACAGCTATAACAAAGTCGCGAATCATTAAGTATTATCTGCGTACTCTAGGCGATGGTGAAGAAGTCCTTTTCGACATTGTTGAAGGAAAGCAAGGACCTGAAGCCGCCAATGTTACCGGACCAAATGGTGCTGAGGTATTGCTTAAATGATTTATCGTTCAACAGTATGACACGGTGATAATCATACATTGCTGTGATTTAAGTCATAATATATTAAAGTTGTCTCGTTTCAAATTTGTGATACTATATAGTACTTTTATTTCAAGTTCTTCGTGACAGGCACATGACAGTAATGTGGTTTATACTTTAGGTTCGTGGTAGCAAATACCACAATTTTCAGTTCTCCAGTTTTCGTCATCGCATGGCATACAATCGCGAACGATCAGCTCATCAAGAAAATGAGAAATGTGTGTTACCTTTTACATAATCTACTCTTGTGGACTTACTTCGACGATGGGCCAACAAAGCCAGTTATTGCTTCGATATTCTTAGTTATCATGCAATGTCCAAGTTTTCAGCAATAGTGTTACTGTGATATGTACTGGTAGAGAAAAAAGTAGTAACATTCGGTTTTCGATTGAATCTATCCATTCAGATCGACGTGATGGGCAGGACCGCAAACCAAATGAAAAGCAAGAGGATGATAATGCAGACATAAAGAAGCCGAATATTGAACGTCGGCGACGTATTCGTAATTTCAGAGGTCGTTAATTTTGACCGTGTTTTTGGAATTTTGTAATTAACATTAAACTGACTTTTCAGCACGCAAACTGCATATAAATAACTCTTGAATACTGTTTCATTCTCTAAGCAGATTTTGTTATTCTTGTTTGAGTGCTGATTTCGTTTCTTTATTAGATTCATTTTTTTTTCCTTTTTCCTTTTGCAGCTCGTCGTCTGCCAACTGCTGCAAAGAAATCGGTTAATAGTGGTAGAGATCGTGGTGAAGGCGAAGATGGTGGTGGGGATTCGAAGAAGGAAAGCAATCACAGTGATATATGCAATGGTACTCATAGTGAAGGCCGTGGAGATGCTCGTCGCTCAACACGCAAGAGTAGTTTTTAAATTACAAATTTTGAAGCAAACTGTTGCACTTGTTCTTAGTTTTTGTTCCTATAGTTTTGTTTTTTCCTTTATGAATTCCAATTCATGTGTTATTGTGGATGACAGTAGGCAGTAGAATATATTTCATGTGAGGTTTGGTTATAAGCAAAAGCTAGTTGATAGTTAAATGGTAGTTTAGATGGCGCAACACGTCGTCGCTCAACGGCTACCACGGATGCAAGTCAGTCTGAGACGGAAGGCATGGAGAAGGAAATCAAGAATGCATCTAACGCTGCTCTAGGAGGTCAATAAGTAGCAAAGGAAAAGAAGTCATTATATTCTACTGCTAGCTTATTATGCAGTAAGACAGTTTTAGTGGTGTTAGCTATTTTGTTAACTAATTTGTTCGTTTTAAATTGTTGTCACGTATATGGCTTAGCTTTTCGATTGCTGCATCTTGCTTCTTAGTTTTTTTGTCTATATGAGGAACAAAGCATTGTGAAATGTAAAATATTTTTTAAGCAAATCTTGTTGTATAGTCAGCGAAATATCTAATCCGTTTGGGGTTCATGAAGGAGAGTATTCTTTCAATATTTCTTTCGTACTTCATCAGGTAGAGCTGCATTCTTGAAAACTGCATTCAAAGTTACATTCTTGTTGTATATCTAACGAATAAATTATCATTTATTAAGGAACATTTCAGAATCTTTTCAAGTAATTTGCACTGCAATGTCATGTGCGGTGTTTCAGGACGTTGAGTTCCATTTGGTTAGGAGGTTAAACATCATAAACGTGTAACGAGTAGTGTGATAATTAGGATAAAAAAAATAAAAAAAAACTCTATAGTACCTTCCATGGTATAGTATATATTTACTTGTAGTACCCATCATTCATAAGCATGCGCTGCTAACAGTGACATTCTTAAACACCAGATATTATCTGATAAGTATTTCTACAAGTATGGAACATGAAAACGACATTGTCCGAGTAATGAAGGAATAATACCTTGTGAAGAAATCTTGTGTAACATATTGAACAAAATTTTTCAAATGTTTCACTCGAAAAGTTGAACGTTTTTTTTAAACGTTCAACTTTTCGTTCAACGTTCAACTGTAATATGCACAAGAAGACTTACTTGGTTCTACTATATATTTAATTAAATCAATTCTCGTTTGTTGTAAACAGAATGAGCAGATACTGTTTTTGCACACATGTTGAACGAAGCCAGTCCGGCTTTTCTACATCCTGGGAAAATTTTCCGGAATACTTTTAGCAGTAATAGAGTGTGGGAGGATGAATGTTTGGAGATAACGGAAACTGGTGACAAGGATTGTCGGTTGACACTTGATGACAATTAATTATTAATGGGAGTAGTGACAACGATGACCAAACTGACGACAAGGACAATTATTCTAACTCCTGGGGCATTTTCGATACCTGATAAAAGAAAAACTTTCAAATCATACTGAATTTGGTTTCCAAAATAAGTGAGCACATTGTACAGCGCAAGCCATATCCTGGAATTAGAATATTCGATTTCCTTTCTTTTCGAGTGGCATATGAACAAATAGAAGTTTAGTAATGCTAGCTAGAAAAAAAAAAGAGATGGTGGGATGATAAAATTTCATGTTTACTTTTGCTAAATTAATTTGAATAATGTATTGACTATCGTTTACACAAACCTTCATGATTTCATCAAATGGATACTGACTAAATAGAGCTATACAATTCCTAATTGTTACCGTATCACATTGAGACTGAAATAAATTTAATTTCAGATTTTTTTTTCATATAAAATATTAACACGAAATATTATTTTACAATGAAGTGGTATTAGGAAATAAATTATTATAAAAAATTTTAGATGAATAGCAAAATTTCATATTTTTTTATTTTTCTTTTTTTTTTCGGAAGTTCTTGTTATATCAATTATATACCCCTTTAGTTGTACATGTACAAAATTGACAAGGTGATATACGTTTTGTCTCATCAGGTGCAATTACTATATTACCAATATAACAATGAGCTGAAAATTAATGAGTTAAATTATACCAATATAATAGTGAGTGATAAATTACATTATTACACTCTCTTTTTTCTATGCAAATTTAATTTTTCTTCATTTTATCAAAGAAATTTCAACAACAATAAAACACATATATAGAAGAGTAACGAAACAAAAAAAATAAAAAATAAAAAAGAAAGGGATAACCAAACTAATAATAATGGTACATTTCTGAAGAATTGTGCAATTGATTAGCTACAACTAATTAATTACCTAAATGAATTATAATGCGTGTATAATTAGTTAGCTATAATTAACAATTATTTCCAATGAACTGTAATGTGAAATAAAACTAACGCCGATCGATCCACTGCTCCAAATTGATATGTTCAAAATGCGCGCATGAAATTGGAGTATTCCTAGAATTCATCTCTTTATGTCAGGTTTGATAATGTAACAATTCACTAACTAACTAGTAATTAAATTATGACTAAGTAACCAATAATTAACTTATGATTTATTGTAACTAACTAATTTATTTACTTACTTAACTGGCTAATGTTAAAGATCATCTATGTTGTTATGATAAATAAAATGAAAAGATCGTGTCAACTGCAATTAATAATTAAATTATCCGGCAGTTTATTCGTCATGCATTATTTGATGTTACACGAGTGAACATTTGTAAACTTATTTTTAGACATTTATCAACACCAACAAAGTTCATGATATTGATGTTTGTAATCCTATTAATTGATCTAATTAACTTGATGATAACTTACTACATTTTTTTTTCGGCTTACTTGCAACAACTAGCAGAGGTATAGAATCTTGTAAATGTTGCTTTTAAGTCAAGTTTCAGGAAGATTATAATTTAATAATTCAAATTAGCAACATTATAAACTTACAAATTAGGAATCTTAATTTGAAAAACTTATAAAATTCAAAAAGTAAAATTACATGAATTTATCAGGTAGTAAAAACACATTCGGCTGTATATTTCTTAATATTCGACTATTGGTACATAAAAGTGACGCTAGCGTAACTTTCCGAATTTCATTAAGTTGTCCTGAAATTTGAATAATTAAGCAGTTCGTTAAAATTTAATTTGATTTAATTCAGTGCAAAAAATATTCAGCAATTTCTCTGTCTTTTTGATAGAAAATACTACAATGAACAGCTAGATTAAGGATTTCAGGACATTCTATTGTGCGTTTTAATTGAAGTGCCTCAAAAAAGAATCCTTTGATCTAAATTATTTCCCAACACTTTTGATCTAAATTATTTCCTGAAATTTTTAATATAAATAATTTTCCAGCAAATTTCAAATTAATTCTGATATCTCAACATAAATGAATTATTTTAGTAATTATCAATCCTCGTCGTAATAGAAAATACTTATCAACAAATAAATTCAATAATAACTTTTTTTGTTCTTTTTTTTAGATTTTTAATATGATTTAAAATATTTTAAAAAAAATAAGAAAAGCCATAAATTAAAATTTTATTTACTCGGTGAAAAGCTTGTTGCACGCAAATCATTCTCGTAATAAAATCGATCACATTTTTTTAAACGATGAAATTGTTCAGCAATAATACATGCCATTGTTGGTGGTAAAAGAGCATCTAAAGGGTTTATAAAATAAACGATGAAATGTATTTCATTTTGTAAGGGAAAAAGTTTAATCATTTGAAAATATATTTAAATAATATATCTTTAATGTTCTATAATTTTAATGTTCAATTAAAAAAAAATTATGAAAGTTTTCTTTTGTTTAACTTAATTACATGAAAAGTTCGCAAAAATTTTTTCACCAAAAGGAAGAAATATTTCTCAATAAGATTGTTATTTGTTTCACTTTATTTTTTTTTTATAAAATCATAAATTTGACTTTTTTCTTTTTATCTTTCTCTTCATCATCAATTTACCTTTCATAGGTTTTTCACTTAGTAATCCAGGAAATAAATCAATATCATTAACTGTTTTGTATAAATTTTTTAATTCTGCCACAACTGTTTCATCCATTTCATTTAACAGATCGGTGAAATTTTTCGCCGCACCAATACCGCATAATTCTCTTAAATTAAACAAAGAAATAATTTAAAAGCTTAATTTTGAAGAAATAATTTTAAATTTCGAAGAAAAAAGGTTGTACTCTATGATCATAATTTATGATAACAAAAATCGTATAGGAGAAATAAAATAATATTGGATGGAAAAAATAACAATAATGAAAGTATGCTAATTCGTATTAGCTAATGCAATTTTGAGTATTTCTCATTAGCTTAAAATCTCAAAGTTTCTCTGAAATCGGATTTTGGCAATCGAATTTGAGAACCAACTGAATTACGAGGAACGAAAATGATAATTGATTGATTTATTAATAAGAAATGATAATTGATTAATTATTGACCATATTTTTTCAAATTTTAAGCAAATTGAGAAAATATTATCATAACTTATTTTGAACATTTCTATTTTTATTTCCAATGAATAATTTCCAATATTTGGATTAGTTTTCATTTATAAAATGGGATGTATAAGGAAGATGAAAAGTATTAACACTGGAAGGCGTTACAAAGTTGAAAAGTATCAGTACCAGAAAGCATGATATTATCAAAAATTATCAGCACCGGAAAGCATTGTAAGGTTGAAAAGTATCAGTACCAGAAGGTGTTGTAAAATTGAAAGGTATCAGTACCAAAAAGCATTATACGATTGAAAAGTATCAGTACCGGAAAACATGATAAGGTTGAAAAATTTCAATACCGGAAAGCATTATAAGGTTGTACTCCGTGATCACGTGCTCTTAATATATTCAGACTAATAAGATCCATTCCAGAAAGTGGTTCACCTCGTCGGCCAAATAAATGATTCCGTAATGCAGTAGTAATATGCCGATCAAATGCCATTGATGGTGTGCCAAGTAAGCCAAGAATTAATGAATCAATACTACCTTTAAGATATCACTCAAATGATTTAGCAATAATAATTAATCACAATTAATTCTTCCACATACAACTATAACCATAGTATAACTATTCCACAAAATGATCAAAATTTCAAGCATAAGTAAAATGAAATTTTAATTAGTTTTCAAAATACGATGAGATAGTTTAATTCATAATTACTTTCTATTGGTATGAAAGCATTTTGCGCCACTGTGTCACACTTTATTAACATATTTTATTGGCTAACATGGGATAGTTAAATGATAAGGTTATCACAAAATTGATTATACAGATATCAGACAATTATTTTAATTAATATACCTCGTTTGCCATCATAAATTGCTTCAACAGAATTGAAATTTTCAACTAGATCAACCGGTTCAGTGAAATTATTATAAGAAGCATCAAAACGTGAAAAGAACCGTCGTACAAGAGTGTGACCAAAACGAAATGCAGATGTTGAAAAGGGATGAGATATTGATGCATCACATTTGTCATCGTAACCTATAACAATGATCGTTATATAAAATAAAGTCAAAAAAAAGATCAATATTTTACCTGCCTTTTTCATTGACCAATCATTATTGCATAATAATAAACTTATTTCCTAAATATAATTAATAAATTAAAGGAAGAAGATAATGAAAATATAAGCCAGAAGTAAGTTTTCGTATGGAAAAATCCGGAATTTCGTTTAAATGGAATTCAAATTTCATGAAATTACAGTAAACCGATGCTAGTTTTGGAGCTGTGAGTTTAATTAGACAAAAGATGAAAGCTTTCGATGCTGACTGTTAGTTTTCCTTAATATGATAATGATAACCAATTGTGGTCATTGTACAACACGTATTAAAACCAAAAAAATTTACACTATCCATTTGTATCACTGTATCACTTGAGTAACTTACCATGATAGTAACCAATTTTAAGAGTATTCAAATCATATTTGCGCATCAATCGATTACCTAATAATAATGGAAGATATTCATTATAAGCTATATGCGCAAATTCTGCACTTACAATTCGTCTTGTTTCCTGAAAAATGAATGATATTCATTAATTTGATTAATCAATTTCTTCATTAGCATAATTTTAGAGAGAAAAAAAAAGAAAAAGAAGCTATTTACTTGATAAATACGCTCATCATCCCAAAATGGATTCATTTGTTCTAATTTTTGAGCAATTCGATTATGCTCGCGCAAAAATATGTTATGCATTGATGTAAGACCAGGTTGATGACTATTGCGCTCATCACCGGCAACAAAACACATGAATTCTGGTGTGGAACGACAATCTTGTTCTTGATCACCTTGTGGTAATGCTTCACTGTAATTGATAATATTTCATCAATGTTAAATTTAAATTAATCAATTAATTATGGCAAATTATTTTAATTGAAATGTCATAAATTAAAAAAAGAAAAAATTACGAATTGAAAAAGCCAAGATTAGTACTGTTAAGACGTCCACCGACAAAAGTGCGTAATTCTTTGGCTTCACATTCTGTCGAACCATAAACCGCCGAACCATCCAAATATGCTGTTAACTGCAAAAATGTATGTTGCCTTCAAAAATCGGATAACATATTTCGAAATTTCGGAAAAACTAAACCTAAGCCAATTATTCAACAAGAATGCTCGGCTTATCAAGATTTATTGCAGTGTTATGGAATTTCAAAATAACCCTAAACCAGTAAGATTGCTCGGCTTATCAAGATTTATTGCAGTGTTATGGAATTTCAAAATAACCCTAAACCAGTAAGATTGCTCGGCTTATCAAGATTTATTGCAGTGTTATCTCGAAGGTATA
>NW_018108416.1:0-9950 GCF_000183805.2 Loa loa | reverse complement strand
TTATCAAGATTTATTGCAGTGTTATGGAATTTCAAAATAACCCTAAACCAGTAAGATTGCTCGGCTTATCAAGATTTATTGCAGTGTTATGGAATTTCAAATAACCCTAAACCAGTAAGATTGCTCGGCTTATCAAGATTTATTGCAGTGTTATCTCGAAGGTATATAATATTTACAAATTGTTTTTCTATCAACTGACAGATGGAAAATAATGAATATTTTCGAAAGTTCAAATACTAATAGTAATGGTAATACATTTTAAACAATACAATAATCATATAATGTTGTATATTTCATATTTAATATTCATTTATCATTATCATTTTAACGTTGAGCTGAAATAATAAAAATAAATTATTAAAAAGAAAAAAACAGTGAAGTTTTTAATGCAAATAAAAAAAAGTGCTAAAGTGATAACCTGATTAATTTGATTTCGATAGCCAAGATTTAATTGCCCAAGAAGTGATCGAGCAAATGGTAGACATCGTCGCTCACCATTTTCATCGTGTGTTGGAAAGAATGGATCATTGGATGGTACAGGTAATGGCATACAATGTATTGAGAGAGTTTTGTGTGAATCACATCGTGTACAATTCAATATCTCATTGTCTGGTCCTTAATTACAGGAATATGATAGGAAAGAAATGAACGATCTGCTTTGTAATTAACAACTGATAATGTAAATTAGATTATCAGTAGAATTCAAATTTATTATTATGAATTAAATCCAACTGAAATATACTGTTTAGTATATATTTGCCAAATGTTTGGTTGATGAAATTTTGAAATTTTTACTCGTTTACTGTTAGGTTAAAATGAAAAAGAATTAAAATTTTTTTCCTTTCCTATTATTCTTACAATTTTACTAATTTTAAGCAATTCATTTTTTTCGTAAACCATAAAAAGTATTCAGAAGCTGCAAAAAAAAAAGGAAAAGTCTTGAACATTTACTTCATGAATTTTTGTCAGATTATCAGTTAGCAAGGTGAACAATTTATTTATAGAAAAGTAACTTATAAGTTTGTCTAATCTTTACAGAAATATTTGCTAAACTAGTGATATTTAAATTGTGCATATCTAATTCAGTGATATTTAAATTACAGTGATATTTAATCAGTGATATTTACTAATAGTAATGATATTTAAATTCTGATAAAGATGATTTGCTTTTTTGTTTTTTTTTCCTTTTAAGAAAATCTTACTAGATAAAGTATGTACTACAATTATTAACTTTAATTTAGCTATTTACGGATATTTATGCAATTCCAACAAGTCATTTCAATTTAATGAAACAAAAAAAAGAAAATAGTTCGTATTATTTGTAGAAAATAAAATTATTGGATGAATTTCAATTTCCGATTGTTAATTGCATATAGTAATATATGCATTAATAATCCGAATTATATATACAAATAAAATGCAACAATTTATTGATATCAATAAGTATTGCTCCAAAATATTTCTTTTAATTAGTTGCGACCAATAATTAGTTAATTAACATAAACAAACCATCATTTTACTGATTTAATTGTTTTACTAAATTATTATATAATCATTGTGTATATTTATTTAATTTTAATAAATTGTCACCTTACTGTTTAATTATTTTATCATTTTATTATATAATCAATGTGTATATTCATTCGATTTTTAATAGTTTATTATAATTCCAAAAAAGTTCTGCCATTGATGAGATGAAAAGTATGCAATTTATCAATATTTATCAGTATTATCAGCAATTATTTATATTGGAAGATTTTTCTTCCATAATTATATGAAATGAATTATTTAGCATTTCCTTAATTAATTTACATGTCGATGTATATATTTTTTGCAATTTAATTGTTTACAAATGTTCAAAAAAAAAGTTTTGTTAATTGGGAGAATACAAATTGATTGATGAAAATTTATGCATAATTAACAATTATTAAGTACTACGAAAACAAAAGGAAACGTTAAGTATGTCCTACCAGTTGTGAAAACTAAAATTAATCGATAAGTATGCATTATTAGCAATCGTTAATTATTTCTAAAGTAGAGTAAATGTTAATTTACCACGTTCAATAGGTGAATGTGTCATTTCATGATCGAGAATTTGTCCAAATTGCATAATCATAAGGCTATATTTTTGATGACTAATTGGTAAATCAAAATGTATTGCATTTGAAATTACACGTGCTGATGGTAGCAGTGCACCTGTTTCAGATCTCGATCGTGGTATATCAATTCCTGAATTAATTTTTCACTTCTTAAAGTGACAGAAGATATCACTACTAGATAGTTTGTTGTAATTCTTAATTGAAACAAAAAAGGTAATAATAAATATGATTTGTAATCAATTACAATTAGTAACTATTATTAGCACTGATCAATGGTCAACGAAAGTAATAATGGTAATAGCGCACTATAGTGTCATCAAAAACAATTATTTAAATATGATAATAATGTTGAATTGTTGATTGACTGAAGTAGAATTAAAATTTTCAATTCTCAAATATGAACTTTCACCTCACCATCATAATCATAATATTGTTAGCTTTCGGATATTTTCTACGTTCTAATATTTTCTTCCCAACTTGGTGTTGTTTTCTTCTCAAAAAATTCAAAAGCAAACCATCATCATAAGCTGGTGGTAGAAGATGAATTAATGGGCCAAAAGCATTAGCGAAATGTGGATTATGAAGATTGTTACACCAACCGGACATTGTCCGATATGGTGTGACATCATCGCATGGCAAATTTTTTGGTAAGCATTTTTCCACTAATCCATTACGTCCAAGAAATGGTTCAATTCTGCTAATGAATCTAGAAAAATGATTCAAATCTAAAAATTCAATATATTCTATTAACTTTTCAACTTTCAGCCAATATATATTATTTTTTCAGTTAAATTTTCAATTTTTTAGCTTTACAATTTTGCTTTCATGATTGATTAGATAAGTGACATTTGTCTTGATTGATTAGATAAGTGACATTTATCTTGATTGATTAGATAAGTGACATTTGTCTTAATTATATTGGATTCTAAGTGAGGTAGTAGTGGATTTGATGTAATTTCGAATAAATCAGCTCTTATCAGCTTTCTCTTTTTTTTAACTGATCAGATAAGTGATTATTGTTGATCTCTATATAAGTCAGTAGCAAATTTTGTAATTTTAATTGTAATTTTAATCAAATTTCTTAGTGTGCTAAGATTTAAATCCACATTTTTTTATTCAAATAAATTTGGAACTAAAAAAAAAGACCTGTGGGAAAAACTAACGAGCTGACATCAATTTGTTGTAGCAAATTTTGTATCTCATTAATATCCATTTCCTTGAACTTACTTTCTGATCCAATGCTATAAGAAATATATAAAGCATGCTTAGAATAATTCTTTTTCTTTTTTTTTTAAATTAATAATAATTCATATCAAATGATAGAGAAATCAAATATTTTAGGCTTACTTAGATATGATATTTTTGGTAACCTGTAAGAATACGTCAGATGCTCGAGCGATCATAATAGCTTCACGTTTTGCTCGCATCATTTTACCGTATGATAATAGTGGATCACCAGATTTAAATATATTTTGATCTGAAAATATAAATCTTCGATCTTTAATCATTAATGCTTTATTGAGATCAATGTTTAAATAACTGATAACATAATATACAAGCAATAATATTTAGTCTTTTTGTTTGCAGAATTCATTATTCACTAAAATAAACGAAATAGCTCACGTAAATTACAATTAATTTAGCATAATAATTAAATGTAAATTATAATATATATGAAAAGTAGCATGCACGAATGCATGCTTGCAGGCACTAATTAGTGAATATATTTCTAATTAATATATAGTAACTTAAATTGAAGTCATTTCGAGTAATAATAAAATTGGGACAAAAATAAAAAACGAAAAAACAAAGAATGATACTTTGTCGGATACGTTGTCGCTCACGTTTTTGACGTTGTTTAACTTCGTTTATAGCAATTTCAACTGCTTTCTCAATTGCTGTTTCTGTTAGAGGTATATTTAGTTTATGAAATGATTCATCGGACCATTTGTTAATATTCATATCCAATTGTAATGTTTCGTTACAACCAATTGGATAATTACTATAGAGAAAATTTTAATTAAAATTATTTAAAATAAAATTATTGCATTAAATTAAAACCATTAGAAGTGAAAAAAAAGGTTGAAAGGTTTATACGGATAAACAAAAATCATTTTATTATAGTGATTTTTGACAGGAATCACTTTATTATGGTGATTTTCGACAGGAATCACTTTATTATAGTGATTTTTTAGGGCTCATTGGTTTGGGAGATGCTATATTTTGAAATTATGACAAAAATTTTGCAATCACACCTACTCGTAATTATTTTCTAATTCGAATACTTTTGGTTGTAAAATATCTAAATATTCCACATTATTACACAATATTTTAGCCATTGTTGTTTTCCGGATTTCAGTTAATTGTTCCTCTGTAAAACCTGATTGTGCGTTATCATTCTCATACCAATAACGATCACCGTCTTTCGTCTAAATTTGCGCAAACCATTAACACGCTAATAATAATTTATTTGAATCTTAAAAATGGAAGTAGTAAATGCAGTAGAATAATAGTAAAAACAAATAAAAATAATAAATTCGTTCGATCTTTGCATGTTTTATTTTGCTTGATTGTATCTTGATAAAATTGATAAAAGTTATTGATAAAATGATAAAAAATTGATACCAAAAATAATCGGTGAATGAAAAATTTTAAAATTCGGTTAAAATTGAAAAGAAAATCATTAATTAATAAGATTAAAAAACCTTTTGAAATTGTAATGAAATGATGCAACTAAACGTTGGTCCAAGAAGCGCCCCATTCAATGGTTTTTCAATTAAACCAATTAAGAATAAATCCATATCATCCACTGTTTTATACATATTTGCTAATTCTTTGATCAATTCTATTCCATCCATCAAATCATCCATCAAATCATCAAATGATAGAATCTATTTAAAATGTTTATTCAAAATGAAAATTCGAAAAAAAAAGGTTTTTCGCTATAGTTTTTTTTCATTTTTGTAAAAAAGTGTAACAAAATTAAAAATTGAAAATTGTAATGTTTTGAGTTAAATAATCTTAACCTTACTACCATCACAATATTTTCTCCATACAGTATACGGTGGAATACCATGATCACGACCTATTTGTAAAATCAATGCTACAAGATCATATTCCAAATTTCTTTTTCCTTTAAAAAGTTTACGTTGAAATTCATCATTCATGTAAACCATAGATTCATTAATTGGCTCACGTAAGATATATCTGAAAATTTGTTAGCAGAAAATTTAAATAATTCTTTTAAATTTTTACTTTTATGGTTTCTTTTTCAATGAAAAGAAAAGTATCAAATCATATACGAGTAGAAAGAACAATTTTTATTTTTCAATTCATCTTCATATCACTATTTATCACAGCAAAAGAAAAAAAAAGAGGAAGACTACTGACCTCAATATTCCTCTAATTTGATCTGATGAAAAAAGTAATCCTGGATCATTGAAATATTCATTTAATGACCGTTCAAGTATTTTGATGCTATCATCTTTATGCCATGCAAGATGTTTGCCAAACATTGTGACGAAAAACTGTAAATCGTATTTTGGAAAATTTTAATGAAATTTCAACTTTTCAAAGCAATTAGAAAAAGCGTTACAAGCGAAAGGATAATGAGATAAAATTTAAAAAGTTTTATTCCTACTATCAATTTATAGCAGTTTTTTTTTTTTAAAAAAAGAGAAAAAAAACCTTTGTAAGAGCATCGATTTATAGTATCATTTTTAATTACCAAAACAAATAAAAAAAGAGGTTCAGTCAATGCTTCTTTTTCAACATAAATTATTCTAATGATAATTTTGAATAATTCAAGAAGTTTAATAATATCATTAATTGAAATGTGCATTTTATTAATAAATGAAACGATGAAAATTCTTGTTGGCCCAATAAATAACTAGCTAAAAAAATGAACTTGTCCAGCAGAAGCAGCATATGTATTGATAACAGTAGGATTCACGTTCTGATTATACTTCTTACTGTAGCCATAAGATTGTAACTGTAGTTTGAACTTTGACCAGTTTTCTTTACCAATTAAAATAGGCAGGAATTCGTTATAAGTGATATGCTGCAACTGTGCGATCACTATTCGTCGACTTTCCTGATACAATTGTTCATCAGACCAATGTGGATTTATGACCTATAATTCACCAAAAACAATTAAATTAATTAGTAAGTGGTTAAAAAAATTTAAGCTATTTCAGTATTTCCTGAAATGAATGATATAATAACACTATATTGAAATTGATTAATGATTAAAAAAATTAAGCTGTTTCAATATTTCCTGGGATGAAATTAATCAGTAATGTTGCACTGAAATTAATTAATGATTAAAAAAGTTATTCTAATATTTCCATTCCCAGCATGAAATCACTCAAATTAAAAAATACTATCAGTTTCTCTTTCTTTTTTCCTTTACTTAATAAACACTTGTCTTAGTAAAAGAAGGCTTCTTATCTTTAAAGTCCTTATTTTGAAATGATTAAAAACTCATTCATCTGATTGAAATGAAAGTTAGAAAAAAAACCAAAAAATTACGACAAGTTTTCAAAAGTTACTAAGAGTTTATATAACGGATAATTCGAGAAAGTACATTTATATAAGTAAGAAAATACATTTCATATATTGTGCAATTAATTTTGTGAAATTAATCGAAGCAACTCATAAGAAAATCTTTTAAATCTTATTTTCAACTTATATGGGATGATAAATTTAACAGATAATCAACAATAATTAATCTTTTTTTCTCTGATTAGATTTGGGGAAATTTCGAAATTCTAAAATAAGAATGCAAAAAATCACCTTTAAATTAGTAGCAATTCGATTGTGTTGTCGTATCCAAATAGTATGAAGAATAATAAAGGATGGTAAGAAATTTGCATAATTGGAACCATTAACAAATCGGGATAATTTATTCCTTGAATAACATTCAGCAGTCATTTTCAACATACTGCATAGTAAGTCAATCATCGGTAGTGGATTTTGATTCAGTGAATTCGAATTTATTAATAGATGACCTAAAAGATAACGATAAATATGAATGGATCAATAATTCAATCAATATTGCTATTTCTCAGCATTATGGTTAACTGTCATAACAAAACAATTAATGTTAACTACATTTATTTGGAATTGTTTGCAATTATTAATAAAAGGTTTGACACATACTTCAAAATGATTATCATTAGAGGGTCTTATTTACTTATCTTTCGCCTTTCTATGATGCTATATAGCGTTATAGTATTTGGCTTAACTTATTTACTTAGGCCATGATATCAGTTACTTTAATTGGATTATATGTTTATCAGGAACTTTACCTGGACAATGTATGGTATGTATGATATCAATTTTATCTGGATTATATGTTATATCAGTAACTCTACCTGGATTATATGAGGTTAGTAACATTGACGAGATTATATTGATATCAGTAACTTTACCTGAACATATTTTGATAGCAATAACTTTACTTAGATTACATATGATATCAGTAATTTTTTGGATTATTTATCTCGTGATATAACTATGAAGGATCTTTTTCGTGTTTTTTTTATTTCCTTCTTTTCTGTTCTACAAGAATCCTTTTTTCATATAAGAACGAACCCACCTGAAAAAACTAACCCATCTTCCCTACTAAATTGATCTTTAATCTTTTCCATCAAAAACATCACGGGAAATACCAATGAAAAAGTCAAAAGGTATCTACCGTTTTTAAATGTCCTCAAAGCACGTGCTTGTTGTACGGTACTACCGTAAATAGTGCTAGCATCGAGAAAGCTAGTAGCCTGATTAGCTTGTTCACGTGGACCCAATTCACATTTAGGTCGTGGTGCTGGAGCGGTACGCATATAAGGTAGACAATCCAAAAAACCACTGTAGCTAGGATCACTTTTTGTCACCAGAATCGGCTTACATTCGAGGTGTTGCTTAGTTTCTGGTGTACAACACGGCAACGAAGTTTGCTTTTCATCTGAAATCATTTAAAATATCTACAGTTAAAAATTATTTATAATAATTATCTTAAGAGATCAATCAATATTGATATTCTTCAATATTGCATATAATTACAGTTAATTTAGCAACATTATAATGAACATTTTGTAGTAAGAAATTTAACAAGAAAACGGAAAATTTTTAACTCAAACCATTAAATAGTTGAAGACTTCCAGTATGCACCAAATCCGTATAAACAAAATGCGCCCAAAGCGCAATTAATGTATTTACTTTCAGTGTTGGTGAATGCTCCTTCATGAAGAATAAATTTGATAAGTGTCTAACGTTTGGTAATTCATTATCATCAACAATTGAAACACGTAATTCATCAATTCCTAAAAGTATTATCGATTTGTAACAATATTTTTCCTTTTTAAATTAAAATTCAAAACTGTACTTTTCAAACTTATGTATAGCAAGAATTTTTGCATCTCAGAAATGTGCGATTGATGTATAACGTCGAATTTAACGTCAAACATCACGCGAAATTTTACGTCAAGAAAATATAAAACATGCTGTATTTAATATTATATATACAAAGTTTGTAAATAAACGAATTTTTCAGAACTGAACATTTTTTTGCCAATTTTACATTGTAATATTTTACGTTGTTCCAAATATTTCATCAAAAAACTTATAAATTTACTACATTTACAATACATTTTAGTCCAAAATAGACAAAGAAATTACCGCGAATTTAATTGAAATTTGTTTTCTTATTTGAATTTAGCCTCTAAAGATGAATTTCAAACAAAAGCAATCAATAATAATAATAACAACAACAACAGCAACAACAATAACAACAATAACAAACACAACAACAACAGAAATAGTAACAATCATATGAATCAGTAAAACAATAACAAAAACACTGTTGTTACAAATGTTTTGTTACATATTACAAATGTTAGTGTTATAAACGACAATAACAGCAACAACAGTAACATCTGCAACAATAACGACAGCAATAATAACGACACAACTGCAGCAGTACCTATAAAGCAATAATAACAATAACGACAATAACAATAACATGCACAACAATAACAATTGCGGTAATTATTAATTAGCACAAGTTTTACATACATTAAGTATTCGATGAAAACGTTATTTGAACACAAATAATGTTATTTGGTTAAGACGACCACAAGAATAATTCATGATTAGTTATCAATCAATGATTACAGTAAATAATTTCATTTGTCATTTCCTATCAGATGAATGATTACGGTGAATCAGTTTATTTATTTTTCCTTAATACATGGAACATACATACCATTAGCGTAAAATGGTTTAATGATACGTTGCATCGGTGCACCAGTAGCACCCCAATTAGGATGTATAATATTGTTGCAGGTGCCATCAATAGTACGGTACTTACTATTCGAACATTCAATTTCACGTAATGGACAGTACTCTTGGATATGCTTCAAAACAACTGGTAAAGCATTAGCTGATTTAATGCCACCACTGCAAAGAACTGTAAATTTGCAATTTTAATTATCAGTAAATAAGTTATTAAGAAACTCATTACATTACATGGTAATAACGTGTACTCATTACCATTACATGATGTACGTTATTATTATTATCACTATTATTGTTAAGATTATTATTATTATCATTGCTATTATTATTATTATTATTATTATTACTAATTATTATTATTATTATTATTATTATTATTATTATTATTATTGTTATTATTATTATTATTATTNTTATTTATTATTATTATTATTATTATTATTATTATTATTATTATTATTATTATTATTATATTATTATTATTATTATTATTATTATTATTATTATTATTATTTATTATTATTATTATTATTATTATTACTTATTATTATTATTATT
>NW_018108415.1:98865-104667 GCF_000183805.2 Loa loa | reverse complement strand
AAGTACGTCAATAATAAATACAATAATAAGTTAATGAAAAAAAAATAACAACAATATTTATCATAATTTTAAATTAGTTAAAGATATAAAATTAAATTAATTAGGCGAATTTTATTGAATTGCTTTCTTTTCTTCTTTTCTAATAAACAATTTGGATGTAGCCATATGGGATAAGGACAATAGATAATAATTAATAATAATAATAATAATAATAATAATAATAATAATAATAATAATAATAATAATAATAATAATAATAATAATAATAATATGTCGATGACCCGGATTATAAATAATGCTACTTGAAAAATATTTTTTCTAAATCTGGCAATTTATTTAATATTAGCCTGATTCTTTCTTAAGATTAGTGATAATCTCCTACCATTTCATTATTACTCTAAAGTATCTTTTCAGCTGTAAAGTAATCAGTGTAAATATTTTAGGCTATTTTAAAGTAAAGATTAATAAAAGTTCAAAATCTGCTAGTCCATTTATTTCTTTTTTCTTCATCATTCTTTATTTGATCCAAATCTTGGCTATTATTTGGAATTCTTTTGGACACTCATATATATTGTCAACTTAATTCTGTTAATCAATTTTGTCAATTTAAAGTTGATTTAAAAGAAGGTATTAATTATTAGTGAAAAGAAGTGTTTTATCACAAAATGTGTTTCATTGCAAAATTTATATAAAATTGATTTATTAATAAGATTATATAAATCTTAAAGTGGCTCGTTTTATTTATTTTTTTTTACTGATTCCTTATTATTTAAAAAAAAAAAATGAAGGCGCTCTGCAAAAACATTTGAAAAATTAAATTATTTTTTACCAAAAATAAACAATTATCCTTCAAAATGACACAAATACATTAAAATTTCTTTGTTCAAAAAAAATTTAAAAAGACGAACAATATTAAATAATACAGAAAAAAATGAAAATGAATTTTAAAAAAATTGAGGAATAATTATTTTTCTTAATAATTAGTTATCGATTCTTTAAATATATACCATTCATTGTTAAATATCATTCAGTATATTCAAAATTTGCTCCTAAATTTACTACAAATATATTAAAGTTCTTTAAGATTGTTAAAAATAAACGAGGAAATTTAATACAAAAAATGAAAAATCAAAAAAAAATGTTTGAATGGTTAACTTATGCTATTATTTAGCGGGAAATTTTTTGTTTTCCATTCCATTTAATTGTTGTAATAAATTATCATTTAACAAAAAGTACATGAAAACTTGTTTATGATAAGGAAAATTAACAGGGAACAGAACAGAGAAGGGAAAAAACGAGGGGGAAAGAGAGAGGGATGGGAGAAAAAGAAGGAAAAAAGAGAGGAAATTTTTTTGAAATTTATCAGTGAATGAGATTTAATAGATGAATAGCTTTAGAAATAAATTGTTAAAAGATTGTATAATTTTGAAATTAATTAATTGATGATAGTTTCAACCAATGAATGATACTTTCATGGGATTTATCATTTTTTAAGCATCACAAGATAAGACAATACTATTTTGGTTACTTTTTTTTTACTAATACTTGCAAAGTTTTTAATGAATTAATTAACGAATATCAACAAGACAACTGATTGAATTGATTTGTTTTCGTATTATTAAAAAGCTCATCGATTATTGATGTTGACCTTTTGCTTGTCACTTTTTTTTGCCTAATTTTTAAATCTAAAAAAGATAAGACAAAAGATATCGACCAGTAATTAGTAAATATTAGTAAAGTAATGATTGGATCAATTGTCTTTATATCATTGAATAGTTACTGCTTATCAATTTTTTTCTTTTGGATTTTTAAAATTAGAAAAGGGAAAAATAAATCCAAATAATTTCATATGAATTTTTTATAACAATGTTAAATACCAAACTAATTCTGTCTGAGTAATTTTGTTGGTTAAAATTATTGATAAATAAAAAAAAATTCAAAATGTCTTTCCCCATCCCCTCAAAAAAAAGAAGGACATTTGAGTTATTGAAGAGGTCAGGGTTAGCTCTGCATTTTTAAATAATTTCCGCTTGAGAAGATTTTCAAAATAAATTGATTGAAATTGGAAAGGATATAAATGAATGTCAAAAATTGAGAGAAAAAAAAAAGCTAAGATATGATGCTTGGCCTTCAATTCTACATAGCAATATCCTTGAACAAAAAAATAACGGTTTTTTCCGCCTTTTTTTTTCTTTTGCCTATCCATTTGCTGTCCTTGAATATTCCCTTCCTTACATCCACAACGATTTTTTATCATCAAATTTCAAATTTAAAAATTTAAATTTAAAAATTGAAATCTTAATCAAAATTTGATAATGATAGATATCTGACCCTTTTGAAATGCCCTCCATTTGTTTTATCCAAGTTATTATCGATGCAACATTCATCAACAAAATGCAGCAGTGGTTCATTTGAATCATCCAGAAATGCATCCGTACTCCGGTTAGATTTGCATTCTCTATTCCAAACATGATCCGGTCTTCGTTTTGTCCGAAATGAGAGATGAAACACCTGACGTCGGATCATTCCGGAACGCTCAATTCCTGTATACATTTTGCAATTGGCAAAGCCAATAAAATGATCAGTCGCGGAATGTAAGTAACACAAATGAATATCATTGTTGGGCTTGAATTAATTTTTTTGGCTAAATGTTAAAGCATTAGCATTTAGCCAAAAAAAAAGAATTTAAGGCCATTATATTAAACAGGTATTGATTTTACTTGATGTATGCATCAAAAACAAAAAAAGAAAATGTGAAATTAAAATTTAATAAAATCCATTCCAGTTAATTGATAACACTTTTTCATTTCGTATTTCGTTCGGTTTGAAATACACAAATCATATCATTACGAAAAAAAGAAAACCAAAATTATTAATTGCCGCATATATGCTTCTAAAAAAAAAACCAAAAACCGGCGGATTTTTTTTTCCAAAAAAATAGTAATCAAAATTTTCCTAAATTATAAAATTTCATTTTTGATATAAACAAAAAAAAGAAAAGCCAACAATTTGGATTAATTATTCCATTTTGCACCAAATTTATTCCTTTTTCTTACCTTCCCAAATAGCACAACATAGCTAAAATGCTAACAAACAAATAAAATGTGAAAATCAGATGAAAAAATTTTTCCCCTTTTCTAAAAAAAAAAAAGAAGACGACAGCTTGTAAATCATTAAATTCCTCTTTCCCTCTCTTTCTGTTTTTCTCCTTCCTCCCCTGATGCTTCTCTTTTCCCTGACTTTTTTTTTTAAATCACTTATCAACATTATCAGTGATGAAAATCGTTTAAAGTGAAAAGATTTGCAAAATGTCACAACACTCATCGTTGCTTAAATCGTAATCGTTTTTGTTTCTTTTTCAGTTTAATTTTCTTTTTATTTTTTTTTTAAACTAATTAAGTAAATTAAAAGGAAACACTGACTAGAATGTTAAAATGTTGTAACAAAGAAAGAAAAGAAGAAATTAAAACTATTTAAACTCATCTTTTTTTTAAACTGTTTAAAAATAATCTTTCTTTGAGAAGAACATTTCATTCATAATTTTCAAACATTTATTTTATCGATTTCAACTTTGATTTTCATTTCTACTACTACTACTACTACCACTATACCCTGTTATTTTATATTTCCATCTTATAACAATAACAACAATAATTCTTATTTACATAACTTTTCAACTATAGTATTCTAATTTTTGAAATTTTATTGTTCACATAATTTCAAATTTTATATATCGAATAGATATTGATTGACATAATCAATAATTGATTCTACAAAATAAAACATAATTTAAATCGTACAAAATTAATAAAAATTAAATGCTCAATTAAATTAATCCATAAATATGCAACATTTATAAATGCTTCTCTTACTTAATTAATATTTTTCAGTCATTAATAATAAAAGAATAACTCTGCAACTGTTAAATTGAAAAAAAGAAAGAGACAGTGAAATATTTAATTAATTAAAGAGAAGAATTGTGGAAGAGAATGAATGGATATGAAAACTTGAGGTTATTGAGATGAGGTGAGGTAGAACTAGAAGTGTTGATCGATATAATTGCGCCGCGCCTTTTCCTCCTTACCAAACTCAATTCCGTTGAGCTGACAAACTTCTCCCTCCATTCAATCATCCATAATCTCCCTTCCCTCTTTCTTTCTCATATCATTATATCACAAATGACAATCTTTATATCTTTCTTTTTCTTTTTTCTTTTTTTAATGCATTTCCAATGGATACATCAATACGTCAATATTTACTTGTCACCGATAAAGTTAGTACCACAAAAACTAACTTATTTTCATGTGACAAAAAGAGAGAAAGAAAGAGAGAGAGAGAGGGAGAGAGGGAGAGAGGTAAAAGACTTTCTTCTGTTACTTTTGAAATTAACAATGAAATAGAAAGGATAGAAAAAAAAGCGGTGGAAAAAGAATATGAATAAATTGAATATAGAATGGAGTAATTAAATGAAAAAAAAACAAAGAAACCGGGAGAGAAGAAATAAATAAAGTTAAAATGTTTAAATGAATTCTATTATTAATACTTATTTGTAAAGTAGAAGAAGCAAGAATTTAAAAAAAAAGCAAAAAACAAGTATATGTGAATAAATCAAATAGAGAATAGAATAATTCGAATAACGAAATGAAAAGAACTAAAAAGTGAGAAAAGAAATAGGAAAAAATAAATAAAAGGAAGAAATAAATAAAATAAAGAAATATGTAAAATTAAAAAATTCAAATGAATTTTATTGCACAAATACTTAATTAATGAGATATGACAAATGAGAATTTTTAGGATAGATAAGAATGTCACAAAAGTAATACCTTCATTTTGAATTCACTCAATGCAAATATTTGTCCTATGTAAACATTGGGGATGACGTCAATAAACTAAGTCAATTGGTTTCATCATCGATTATAATGGAATTTCAAAAAAAAAAAAAAATAAAGGTATAAATAAAAAACAAAAAAATAAATCATAATTGTTTATTTATGGGATGGAGGAAAAATTAATGATAAATGATAAATGTTATTGAAATTGTCAAATAGATAAGCAATCAAGTCCAAACAAATAATGAGTGATTTAAATTGTTCTTTCCTTGATCAGTGAGCTAAATAAGGAAGAAATGAAATTAGATAAATAATAATTTGGTCCGACGAATACTTTATTTATTAAATAAAACTAAAATAAGTATATTAAAATTAAAATTATCAAATAGATTATTGCATTCTCCATGGAACGAATTTGTTAAATTTATTTGAGAACTAATTTTAAATGAGCAAAATAATGAAATGATAATAAAACAAGCAATGATTAATACTGAAATTGTTGTAAAATTAAACAATATGTTGTAAATTTTCTAAACTTATAACATGAAAACTTTTGTAAAATTAAAATTCAGATTTGTTTTCTTGCAGTAGTTGAAAAAGAAAAAAAAGAAAAAAGATTAGTTTAAAGAAAAAAGATTAAAAAACAAAAGATTACTATTCTGGAGAGAAGAAAACAATTCTTAAATTACTAAAAATATCATTCAAATTATTATAAATATCATTATAATGATAAAAAAGGCGGGAATCTTCAAAAGATTTATTGATTTGTGCGATATATTAAGAGATGTATTTACTGAAATTAACCAAATAAGTTAAATAATTACACACATGGGATAAATTACTGATGCCAAAAGTTAAAATAATTGCCCAAGAAAAATGAGAAAGAAAGGGTAAGGGTAAATAAAGGGTAAAGGTAGTGGGTAAGAGCGAAGAATAAGTAATGATAAGGATCTATTCCTATTGGTACAATGAA
>NW_018108415.1:89970-98490 GCF_000183805.2 Loa loa | reverse complement strand
GAAAAATTAAATTTGAAAAATTAAATCAAAAAAAATTTTTTTTTTTTTTGTTTAAATTTATTCGCGCCATCCTTTGGAAGAATAGAGAGAGAGGGATAAAGAGAGTGAGAGAGGGGAAAAAAAGAAAGGGGGAGAGAATAGATAAGATGTATTATTTGATAAAAACTGTGATCGGAATGTAGCAATTACTAATGAAATATACCAGTAGATTTTTTTTTTTGTTAAATTCTTTCTGTGCTCTAAAAGGCAAAAAAAGAATGCGATCGATCTGATCAAAATACCGATATATACGTATCACATATACGTATTACATATACGTATCATATACGTATTATATGACTTAAATATACGTGTAATACGTGTTGCAAATGCATGTAAGAGTATCAAATATGTTACAAAATATGATGTTATATCATCCCAGAAATTATCAAAAAAATCAAACAAAATATTGAAAAAAAATACTTTAGTTGGTGATGTTGGAACTGAATTCTTATTAACGATAGTAACCGAACAATGTTTATCATCATTCGAGCATTGTAACTTTTCCGGACTAACAACCTGAACAGGTGGTTTACGAATTTCACGCATTGCTATTTTTTGTAATGCATCACGTCGCGAAACGCTTAGACGTCGCATATCATCAATACGTTCTGCAACCTATAATTTGAATTATTTTCTGTAAAATTTCAACAATACAGCGTAATTAATAGAAGACATTGTATGCTATAAATCAGTTAAATTTATGAAAATTATCGAATATTATAATCGATAATTTTGATAAATACAATGGGTTCGTTGTTAATCAAAAATTTTTCTAATTAATAGTTGTAAAATCTTTTAGGAATTCAATAAAAGGAAGTAAAATATTCTAACAGAAGCAAACTTAATTCTCTTCTCCTCTTCCAAGCTATTTGATTTAAAAAAAAATAAAAAAAATACAGAGCCACCTTCTTTTTCCATTTTTTCCTTTTTTGTTTTTAATGCGAAAACTTTATGAAATTGTTTCGTCTCACTCCTTTTTTCTCATATATTTATCCATTACTTTTTTTTTGAATTTATATTTTTTCTTATACTTTTTTATTCTTATAATTTATACTACGATTTATAAAACTGCTTTAATTTGTTTGTTTGTTGTTTTTTACTGATTATCCCATCAACTACTCCGTTAATTATCCTATTAATTACACAATTTTTAGCAATTTAAAAATTTGCTAATTAAAAAATTTTGCATTATTTTTGCATTCTATATTATTTATAGTACGTACATTTCATGCTATTTGATTTATATAATGAATTGAATAGCATAAAATATATATTTGATTAAATAGTAAAAATTACATCCAATTTAATTTGTTTATCATTTTCTTTCATTCTAACTTATTATCTCATCCCAATTGGTAATATGGAATAAAAAAATGTAATGCTTAATTAATTTCGTCTATTAATGGAATTTTTGCTCTCATTTTTTATCATTTTTCTTCTAAAATGAAAATTAACTTACAATCAGAAATAAGAGAAATGATATTATATATGTGTGTGAAATTTGATGTAATAAATTAATAATAACATCTATAAAGAAAAACAAAAAACGGAATATTTTACAAAAATGACTAAAATTCATAAATAAGTCATCAGGAAAAATTTATTTAAATAAAAAACTTTTTGACAAGATTTATGCAAAAACTAGTTCAATTAATATAAAAATGATCCTGAGATATATTACAATTTATTCATGTATTTATAAATTTTAAATTCGTTTACAGATTTTTTTCTCTTAATTTGTTAAAATTGAATGGAGGTACCTGTGTAAGTAATGTTGATGTTTCAGTCGTAGTAAGCATTATCAATTTGTTTAAATCTGGTTCATTATTAAAAGTATCCAACTGAAAATATATTTAATTGTAATTATGATAATGACACAGTAAGCCCCGTTGAAGATACTGTAAGAAGTTCCTACGATATTATAATAAGATACTCCAATAGACCACTCTAAAGTACTCTAATTATGTTAAAGCACACTAAAACAACTAGCCATACAATCGTAAACGATTATTAGACGATACTGTAATAAGCGTATCCTTTGCTATATCTAATTCCATCATGAATACAATAAGTTTCGTCATAAATGCAGTAAGTTTTGCGGTCCTACAGTAAATTACCTCATCCAGTAAGTTCTGTTTGCGATACTATATAAATTTCCTACGATATTATAATATGCATTTACGATACTACAGTCAGTTTCATTATGAAAACAGCAAGCTCCGTTTATGACACTGCAATTAGTCCCAGCAGGAATACAGTAAACTTCCTTTACCATACTACAGCATATTCTGCTAAGCTAACATTGTTTTACCATAACACTTATTTTTTACGATATCATAATAAGCCACAATATTTTAAGAAATAATAGTGAAATATTTGAAAGAATAAAATGAAATTGATTATTCTGCTTAATTCAGTTATATCATTCTATTATAAATTATCATAACTAGCTTAATTTATCTTATCTATTAGTTATTCAAATATCATTTATCAGTACTTTTGCATAACTAAATGAATGAAATGTTAGAAAGGGTTTTGCTTAAATTATCTTATCAGTTAGTTATATCACCCTATCACAAATCATTTCAACCTTCAATGATTCGCCTTCTTCAATATATTTGTCCACTGTTGTTAATGCATTGGCAGCATTACTCGCTGTACAATCATATGGTATTGTTGTCAACAGTTCAACACCACGATGACACCAATTATTTGCCTAAAACTTTATAAAAGATATATTTGATATTATTTAAATCAATTTTAAATTATATTATTTAAAATTTTATTATTATTTTAATTATATTATTCGAAATTTTTTTAAATTATATTATTTAAATTGTATTATTAAAATAGCTTAATTACTGAGAAATAATTTAATAAAGTACGATAGAAAAGACAATTATTAAATGCATTATTTGCATGTAAAATTTTGCATAAATATAAATAATTAAGTAATTTTAAATTTTTGAAATAAAACACTTTGAAATTTTAGAAATATCAATTCATAGAATTAATTTTCTATTTTTTCATTTTTTTTACTTGAAAATATATGAAAAAGCGCAAAAAAAAAGCAAAATTTTATTGATAATATTTCTAAAAAGAAATTCAATAAATGGTATAATTAAACGAAATAAAAATTATTTGATATTTCTAATACAAGCTTTACTTTAGAAAATTATTCAGACATTAAAGTTTATTAAAAATAAATACAACTGGACGATGGAAAGGAGCTCTTGAAAAGTGGTCATTGGTGGATACTTGAGAAGACAAAGTGAAGAAGGATTTAAAGCTTGTTGAAAAGAGATGTATGCTTAAAACAGATGGCTTCTTAACATCCCTTAGATAATTTAGAATCATTTGAAAAATTCATAATAGGAAATATAATGCTTTTTAACATTTTTGAGATGTAAAGGATTGATGTTTACACGTTTATACGCTTATCTATGAATGTTTTTAACATGTCTGAGATTCTAAGGGTCAACGTTATACACGTCTATCTACAGATTGATTACGTATTCGTATGAAGCTTAAAAATGAATATCACTGAACGGATGACATGTGATATATTACAAGTAAGACAGGAATATCCTCAGAAATCATCGGAATATTAATCTTTGCTTCATTTTGTAATTAACATAATGAATTTTTATAAATCAATTAAACTCTATTGTATCTTTCCTCCCCTTTTTCCATCCATTCTTGTGATTTAATTCAAATCAATGAAACTTTCTTATCAATGAAATTGTTAAATGAAACTTTCTAATTATATTTTTACTTCTTATACTTCCCTATCTTCTGTTAATTATTTGATCATAAAATTTGAAGATTCATTAAAAACACAATTCGCTTAAGAATTATCCATGTATTAATGTAGTTTTTATTGGATATTAAGTGATAAAATCTGCGATTTTTCAATTAACAGGTAACAATTTCAAATAATTTGTCTGTCACTTAAGAAATGTCCACCTCAATTACTAACGTCTAACTTAATTACTAGTGAAAAAATACATGGATGATATAATTAAAAATGTAAATTTGCAAAAAATTTACATACAAAATATTCAAATGACTTAAAGAGTAAAATAATCTTAATTAAGCTAACCTCATGTATTTGTTGATGCATATCCTTGCTTAATTGCAATACTTTAGCACGTCGTTCAAGTGCGCCGCTTAATGCATCAGCCATACGATCAAGTTCATCACACTTTGGTAACAAACTTGCTGTTAA
Organism: Loa loa; assembly: GCF_000183805.2. Taxonomy (NCBI): domain Eukaryota; kingdom Metazoa; phylum Nematoda; class Chromadorea; order Rhabditida; family Onchocercidae; genus Loa; species Loa loa. The sequence goes on along the minus strand of NW_018108415.1, from coordinate 94,220 downwards.
TTCAACATCTTGTGATGAGATTAATTCTTGTCCTTCATCACGTAATAAGCGTGCGTTATTTACGTCTTCCTGAAATTCAGAATGCTAATAATAATAACAATAAATAATAGTAATAATAATAATAATAATAGTAGTAGTAATAATAATAATAATAATAATAATAATAATAATAATAATAATAATAATAATAATAATAATAATAATAATAGTAATAATAACATATCAATAATGAAAACAAAATAGAACAAAAAAAAGTACTCTTTTTATACAAAAGGATTGTTTTATTAAAATTCATTTAAACGATATCTGTTAAAAGAAAGTAAGAAGTGACTTAAAATTGAAATTCATAATGTTAATGAATAAATTATCAATAGCAAATAATCAATAAATATTGCTTAATGAATATGCAATTTAAAGAATGATTGGTATAAATATTATGCTTGTAAAAGAACAGAATGATATTAATATAGTGATAAGACATAACGATATAATGTTAATACTAAAATAACAATCATAAGTTTATAATGAATAAGAAAAAATTGAACAGTGATAAAAGGAGGGGAAGATAGATTGAAACTATAATGTTTGTAATTCCATTTTTGAAATTATTTCTTATACTTCCTTTTTTATTTCTTACTTCTTAAATAGTATTCCCACTCAATTTTTACCAAATATATTTATAATCTTAACTTTTGGTATACTTCATAATGATATAATTGATCATACAATAATTATAGTATGGTAAACAAAGATTACTGTACATACCATAGCTTGTTGACAGTATTCAGCATGTGCTTTTGCTAATTGTTCAGCTTTTTTCGGCCCATCACCAACTTCTCGATGTTCTTCCAAGTGAATCATATGTTTTGCAAATGCTGATTGCAGCTGCAATAATAATTATAGTTGTAATATAGTTCTAGCAAGTTTTACTATAAACATCAATATGAGCTTCGTTTATTTTTTTCAACTATCTATTTTTTTTCTTTTTCTATTAATATTAAGGATTATTGAATGAAAATTCTGACCATCCTCTCTTTCTCTCACAATAACCTTTGACCCCCGAGGAATAATTTTTAATGGTTGTAAAAACAAAACAGGGCATTCTTCTATAGGTACTATAAAAAATAATTTAAATAATATTGCTAAATTTGGTAAAATTTTATTAAAAGATATATTGGCATTAAAAAGAATTTAAATGGATGACTGAAAAAAAAATGAATCGATTAAATGATTGGATGTATTTCCTCAATAATTTGATTAGATATATTTTCTTCATCTTTATTAGATTGAAGAAGAAAATAAAATTTTTCTCTGAGTTAAAAAGAAAAATATCACCAATTTGTCTCAGATGATTTATCAATTTATTCCAAGATATATATTATTGATTATTTTACAAATTTATAAACAGTAAATTTTATTAAACTGTATAAGAGTTATCAAAAAATATGAGAATAAAAGCACTAATAAAAGTAATCAGTTTGATAATGATAAGATATTATAGTTTGAAATGAAATGATATAATAATAAGTGATATTAAATTATAAAAATATTTGAAGAGTAAAACTACGATAAGATTATTTAAAAGAATATGAATAAATAGAAAGGGAATGAAATTAAAAGACGAAGAAGACGACGAAGTGGACAGAAGAAGGGTCACATTATTATCCCTTCTTTCATCTATTTCTATCGATAGCCATCAAACTAATAAAAGCAATTTGTGTTTTATAGTTCAGAAACTTCCATTCATTTCCTATTAGCCACTTATCATTTTCAATTCATCGGTTACTTAAGCATTTTCATTTAGCTATCAGAAAATGAATTCATCGATTCTTTCCATACATTCAAAAAAAAAAGGAGGAGAGATATGTTTTCTTATATATGTTATTTTAAGAAAAATTTTTTATATTAATGCTTTCTTCGAATAATAGAATGTATAGTTTTTTCTAATGATTATTAGAAAAAAATTTCTTTTTTATTAAAAAAAAAAGAATTTTAATAAGAATCGATGCATTCCTGAGATGATGCACTTCAGATTCCTTTAGCGATGGAGATTCCGAAACAAATTAATGCATTCCTGAGATGATAAATTTTAGATCCCTTTTATTGAGGAAGATTCTGCAAAGAATCGATGCACATTTAAAGAAATATTTCAGATTCTTCATATGTATTCAAAATTTGACTGATAATCTTTGAAAATAAATTCCATTAATATCCAAATAATCAGAAGATAAAATACTCAGAGATGAGCAAAGGTCATCTAGCGAAGTTAAAGAATGCAAAGGTGAATTCAAAAAAATGTTTTCAAAAAAAAAGAGAAAGATGGAGTTAACTATTTAAACAAAAATAGAGAAAAATTATAATTAATTGTATAATAATAATAAAAATAATGTTGACCTCTAATATCCTCTAGAACTATATTCATTGAACTTTTTTTGGACATCGAAAATACAATTATTGAAATTAAGAGGTTATCACAAAAAAGAAACGTGTTAGAATGCGATTTAATGTTTAGAGTCGATAAATCAATGATCAATGGATAATTGAAATGATAATGAAAAGTGAAATTTTCGATCATCCTTTATATTGCTAAGGATATTTGCTTAGTTATTAACTAATTAATTAACTTTTCGTAGATGACATAATGTATAAAAATTAATCTTAACATATAGCACTGCAATTACAACCTTTGAACTATTTTTTTGAATTTTTCGTATTCTATGGAATAACTAAAGATAATGAGCAAGGTTGATGAGATGGAATTGAAGAAGAATCCAGCATAAAATATTTTGCTATAGATATATTTGTTTAAAAGACAGAAGTGACATTTCTAGGTGATCAGTAAAGGACAGAATAAGATTGTTCTAATAGATTGGCTAATCAATTGATAGACTGATGATGAAAATATAAGAAAGAGTTTTAGAAATGTAGCATAAAAGTTATTAAAGAGTATGATAAGATCAAAGAGTGAAAGATTCAAATGATTATTATCAGTGCTTATAGCGTAGAGATTTTGACCGTTCACAATTGATATTGGAAGAAGAAAGGATATGGTTGATTTTATGCTTTATTGCAAAATATATTTTATTAATGATTTACGAAAATTAATCCCTCTCTTATTAGTCATATATGTAAATCTTTTAGTTTCCTGAATGCAAACTTTCCTCAATCCTGAATCTTTTAGTTTCCTGAAAAATTTTCACGATATATGAATTTTGACGGCATGTGATTATTTCGAAAGTTTTTTTTCCAATACGGTGGTATTAAAGGTATTTCCGGATTCTCCACTACAACTTTAAATCCGGTAATATTGATAATTTATTTCTTTATTGAATACTGAAAGTTATTTCTTCATTCTCGGCTACAGCTTTCAATTCAGCCTTTCAATTTAAGCATTATTTCGTCATTTCCGATCGTAACTTTAAATCTGACAATATTTAAAAATATAAGAGAGAGAGGGAGAAGCAGAGAGAGAGAGAGAGAAAGGATATTACAAGTAAATAATGAATTAAAGTAAACAAATTAGCTTACCTTCCTAAATGAATCTTCAAATCGTCGAAGATTCAAGCATTGTGTGAGACGTTTCTCGTGTTTCATCCAAAATGTATCGAAACTTCGTTCCGTTTCTTCCAATTGTACAAGCATTCTTTCGATTGCTGTCACATTGTGAAGTCTCCAAAAAACAACCAGTAATTGTCAAAATGAATCATCAACTATATCAACAACTGAATTATAATGTAGTAATTAATTAAGTAAGATTATAATGTAGCAATTAATTAAGTAAGATTGTAATGTAGTAATTAATTAAGCAAAATTATAATATAGTAATTAATTAAGTAAAATTATAATGTAGTAATTAAACAGGTTGACATGCTTAACAATGCTGATTTACATTGTCATGTCTATAAGATGAATATATGTATATTCAAACCAATTTTTTGTCCTGACGAGTGTTACAAAAAGCGCTTGCGAATGAATTCTATATGTGTGTGTGTATGTGTGTGTACATGTGTGTATGTGTATGTGTGTGTATGTGTGTGTATGTGTGTATGTGTGTGTACTAATTCTATTCATCTGGACGTTAATGAATTAATTCGTTTTCATTGATAGCTTTAAATTAGTTCAGTAAAAACAAGCTATTAGCATTTTCATTCCAAAATTTTGCATTAAATTTTACCAATTTCAAATAAAATAAATTTTGTAAAAATGAAAAAAAAGAGAAATGAATTTTGTAAAAATGAAAAAAAGAGAGA
>NW_018108415.1:86364-89021 GCF_000183805.2 Loa loa | reverse complement strand
TGAGAATAACAGATTACCATACGATGTTGAACCCATTCTAAATGATTGTATCTTAATACGCCACCAACATCCATTGTCAGACAATCTGGTCCAATATAGCGGCGGAGTTCCAATGAACTCTGGCAAATCACCACCTAAAATAAATTATGAAATATTCAAATGATAAATTAGTTTAGCCTTTTAAATTACAATAAATTTATGTGAATTAATCGAATGTGACACTCAATAATTTGAAAGGGAAATTAATTGATAGATCAATTTCTTATCTTTGAGTAATTAATTCCTTCAATATTTCATTGCCATAAATTTTTGCATTAAAATAAAAAGACAAAAGAAGAAAAAAATCGGAAATAGAAAAGGAAAATGAATGTTTCATCATGTTATAAATGATAAATCTATAAAAACAGAAAAGAAAAAAATCATCATGAATGTCAGCAATAATAATAATAATCAATACTAATAATTAATTAAAATATTTCAATCATTTTTCTGAAAGAATAAAAAGGTGAAAGAAATAGATATGTAATTACAATCATAGATATGATTCATGAATAATTGAATGTTTGATAATCCACAAACTGGATCGATTCATTATCAGAAGAATAACTTCCGGTATTTCCGGAAATATTTCCTCCGATAACGTTTTATATTAATGATAATGAATAAGAACTGCTTTTTTACATTTTTCAAAATTTCATTCAGTGTAATTATATGACAATTGCTACATTGGACTTCTTTTATTATCTTACCGTATAACACTCTACGCTTTTCTATGCCACATAATCTACAGTACTACTGCGTATTTTGTCATACTGTGCATTGTAGTAACTTATATTGTAGTTATTCATTTCGAAAATTTGAAAATATGCAACAAAATTTCAAAAATTCAGAAAGGAAAATTATTTTTTTTGCCAATTGTTTGAATGAAATTATAAAAATGTTAATTTATAAAAAAAAAAAGAAAGAAAGAAGACATATTTATCCATTCTTTTCTTTTTTTTTTGCAACAATTTAATACTTTACAAAAGATGACTAAAAAGAAAATTTATGCAAAAATATTAAGATCATTTCCGGTTTCCGGTTTATTAAAAAAAAAAGTTTTTTTTTCTTACAAAGTAAAATCATTCCATCTCTTTAACACCTGCTATCCACTATTTACACTTCATATCATTCATTCCTTTTCCTCTTTAATCTTTTTTTTTCCTTCTATTCCCTTTTCCAATTATTCGAGAATTTCAGGATTATTGAGAATTTTTAGGCGGGAAGAGACCGGGGAAAAATTAATAACAGATAATAAAAAGGCGCGGGAAAAATGATGGCTGGTAGGAAGACGGCGGGTGGGTAAAAGATTGGGAGGGGGGGAAGCAACTAAAACAAAAACAAGTTTTGTGAAAAATCAAAAAAACGAAACAAAAAAAAAAAAGCTTTTAAATGAATTATAATTGCTATGAGATGGAAGAGAAAAGAAATGAAATGAAATGAAATGAAATGAAAAAAAATGAAATGAAGAAATAATTAAATGTTAAAATTTTTAATTGTTCACATTCTTTTAATGAGAACATTCAAAAAAAAAAAGAGATTGCAAAAAAGAAATGAAATTGTAAGAAAGAATTTTAAATTTGTATAAAAATTTAAAACAAATTTTACTTCAAAAAATATTTTTAAAAAAAATCACATTAATATTGAAAATATTTTTAAAACAATATTTGTTTCATCGCTCCTTTTAAATTTAATTCAATATTTTATAAGTCAACAATTAATTTTAAATTAAAAATTTCAATTTTATATTAATTTTAGAAAAATGTCCTAATAACGATACATTTTTATAGCATAATATTTTTTTAAGTATTGATATGAAAGAATGTAAAATTATTTTCTTTTTCGTTGTCAATAAAAATGAAGTTAATAATTTTGTAAATTTTAAATTTTAATTTTCTTGACTAATTAGTTGATTAAATTAAATTTCTTTCTCTGGAAAATCTCTAAAGGATTAGATTTGTTTAATTGAATTATTAATGTTAAAAAAAAAAGTTAAAATAGCTATTAAGGGATTTATTTGTTTTTTTCATTTTTTTTCCTTTTTTTAAAGTTCAAAGATTGATAAAAAAAAAGGAATATTATGAACTAAGATAGGGAATGATATTGGAAAACAAAATGAACCCAAGAATGGTTTAAATCTTACGCAATTCATTATCTTATTTCTAATCGATATTTATCTTACTGTAGATTGATGTCATCCTAAGATAATAATTAGTAATAACTAAGAGTAACAATTTAGGTAATTAATACAATTAAAGGTGGAATGAAAGTGATTGATCAGATTATTCATCCATATTTGTGTATAATGATACCAATACAATAACCTAAATTTTTGCAGCAATTATTTAATTCAAAAAATTAATTACCTAGTTGTAAATATATTATCAGGCTGTTCGAATATTTGCATAATCAATATTTGCCTGATTATAAATTAATGTCATATTAATTAGTACTAATTAGTAATAATTAAAAGCAGATAAAATTCGCACAATATTAGACATTATTTTGAACTAGTATAAAATAGCAAGTGTTTCTTACATTGTTATCAAATGAACTGAGGAAAGCTTGTTTGAAATGAATTAAAAGAAAAATAATTAGTAAAACAAAAAAAAAAAAAA
>NW_018108415.1:81737-86124 GCF_000183805.2 Loa loa | reverse complement strand
GAACTAGTATAAATAGCAAGTGTTTCTTACATTGTTATCAAATGAACTGAGGAAAGCTTGTTTGAAATGAATTAAAGAAAATAATTGTAACAAAAAAACAAATAATAATAGTAGTAATAATTGTGACGATAATGATGATAATAATGATAAAAATAACAACAATGATGGCAAGAAAAATATTGGTGAAATATTTCTTCAATATAATATTACTTCTACAAAAATTTGATTGAAGTTTTAATTAACTATCAGTCCTAGCGATTGTTTAATTTATAAATTAAACAATACTCTTAAATGCATTAATTAGGCTATTTAAAGGTTAAAACTGAAAGCAAATAATTTCAATTGTAAATTTTACGATAAAATGATCAAAAAGATTGCTTTTTTTGTTTATATCAAATTTATTTAGACTAAATGATAAGTTATTAATTTTGAGAATACCATTTTTAGCAAATTTGATTATTAAAACTGATTTGAAAATATACTACCAAGTAGGAAGTATAGGAAGTATGGGTGGGATGGGGGGGGAGGAGGGTGAAATGATAAGAAATTAGTGGTAAAGTTAAGATTGAATAAAATTTTAAAAATTTAAAATACTATCAAATGAAATATTCGATTATCATTAAAGTAACATTAATTGATAACTAATTTTGTAAACTTTTTCATTCCTTAAAATTAACAATTATTTTTCTATGTACAATCAATAAATGAAAAATGTAATCAATATTAAACAATGAAAATAAATCTTACTGATATGAATATGATAAGATAGAATACCTTAAATTTGCAATTTTCAGTAATTCCACGATATCCCACTTCAAGTGCACGTTGTAATACACTTTCCGGCTTTAATACAAGAACAATCCGAACCGGTCTTGGAAATAAGCTCTGAAATGAAAGAATAGAATGTATGAGAAAAAAATTGTTACATACACCATAACTTTACTCGTTTTTTTTTTTTCCCTTACAATTTATCATTTGAAATTATTTTTCAAAGAAATTATTCATCTTTTTTTTCTTTTTTCAATCGATTTTTTTTTTCCTTCAATTTTCTTCAATTCATTTAATCATTTGAAATAAGTAGAAGAAATTAATGAAATTTATGTTTTTTTTTTTTTTTGAAAAGAAAGAAAGAAATGCACATTTTTCTTAAAAAGATAAAAACAATGATACTTATTTGTGCGAGGAATAAAAGACTAAAACAATAATGTATTAATTAGTAATTAATTGACAAATTAGTTAAATTTGATTATTAAATTATTTAGGAATTTAGATAAAAAATATTCATATGCTTTTTCGTAATTGTTCACTTTTTTCATTTTTTTTTTCGAATATAATATACATAATAATACAAAAAGGTTGTCCTGATAAAAAAATTAATATTAAAAAATTTAATAAAATTTAAGAAAGAATTTAAGGACAAAAGGAACGCTTTTATTCCTTTTATTGATACCATTTTCATTCTCATCAAATTTTTTTAAAAAAAAATAAAAAATTCTCCTTTTGTAAACATTTTTAAATGTAAGCAATTTATAAACTGAATACAACAGGTTGGGGAAATAATGTAATACAGAAAAAAAAAAGAGTAAAACTTAAAAAAAATACTTAAATACTCTTTTCTAAAAATTATAAAATTTTTGGTCGAATCGTTTGAAAATATGGAAATAATTTCGCAAAAAGTTAAAAATCATTAACATCCAAGCTTTTTTCCGTTTTACTTTTAATTGGCAAAATTAACTGAATACAATTATTGAGAATGGAAAATGCAATAAGATGGATGTTAAATTGATTAGAAAAGTGTGGAGTTTTATGAAGGTAAAGTAAGGTAGGATAAAATAATTAGAATGTACCATTTTATAACAAAAATTTCATTTCTAATTTAATTAAATGATTTTTTTCAAATATATTCCAAATTTCCATTGCAATAATTTCAATTGCATGCAAATTTTCTCAGTATTATATTCAATTGATTATATTATTTCTGGTTTGATTACAAATTTAAATTTTTAATGAAAATATTTTAGTTTAAAAATTGAATAAACTTCCCTGGTTCCATCATCTGTTGTACATTTCTAATTTAAGATAAATGTCCAAAACAAAAAATAATTAACAAAATTGAGTGAAAAAGAATTTTTCGAAATTTAATTAAATTATTAAGTACTATAATAATACGGGTACAACAAAATAACAGAAAAAAAAGATGGGAAGCTATTTGATATCTAAAATAATCAGAAAAGATGGCATGGTATTTGAAGGGATACTCAAAATAGCATTTATGAGTGATCATAATTAGTTACCATGATGATAATGACGACAGTAATAATGTTAATAATAATGATAACAAAGATGATAATAATGATGGCACTGTACAATTTGCAAAAAAAAAAAAAAGAAAAAAGAAAAATGCGAATAACAAATTATGTTGAATTTATGTTTTATGTTTTCTCTCTCTCTCTCTCTTAAACTGGAATAATTTGAACTTTTATCAAATGCTGCATCAAAATATTTTCTTTAATTTCAACTATCACTTCCATAAATTAAATTCCTTTTCTTTTTTCTTTACTAAAATGTCAATTCTTTCATGTTTTTAAACTGAAAAAAGAATTAATTATATGAAATGCTTAGGCTTGCATGCATTAATTTTATGCCTTAGGCAAATTGTTTATTTCAATGGTCAAAAATAAAATTCTTTTTTTAAAAAAAGTTGTTATCATTCTGTTTTTTTTTGACAATTTAATTCTTTAATTATTAATATATGTAGAGAAATATCTTCAAAATTTATTTATTTTTGAACTATTATTTATAATTAAAAGGTAGATTAGTTAGCACAGAAAGGTAAAAATATCATAAATCTGCAAAAATTTCTACTCAAATACTTTTAATTTTTTAATTAAAAATTGCTAAAATTTTCAAAATGTAAACCAGATTTGAAAAATATCATATTCATTTCTTGTTTTGTTTTCTATGATATGCTTAGTTTCTTGTAACCTTTAACCTTTATTTGAATCAACTTAACAATAATATTTTAGCAAATACTGCATAAATTAAAACTGAATGGTACGGTAGAAATTATTAAAAATCAAAAAGTACCAAAATTTATTTGCGATAAATCAAAAAATTTGTCCGAAAATGTTAACATTTCAATTTGCAAATATTGGATTGGTCAACTGATTGATTGATAAATCATTTATTTGGTCATTTAATTTATCACTAATCGTTCATTTCAATCATTTATCAATAAATAAACTAATTATGTAAAACGTTATTCGAAATTTATAACAAAATTAATTTAGTAACAAAATTTTCATTCAAAACGAATTCATTAACCATAAAAATTGAAAAAAATATTTGGAGTGATATGTGAACAAATGGAAATGAAGAAGAAATATGTGAAAAACAATCAAGTTAGGGGTGAAAAAAAGAAGTGGACAAATTTGAAAAATTCAATTAACCTGTTTCAGTGAACATTATTTAAAATGATTAAAGGAAACATAACAGATTGAATAATCCAAATGGTTTCTTTGTACTTCAGGAAAATTCAAAATTATGACTAAATTTTAAAAGACGAGAAAAAAAAAGAAAGAGAACAAAAGAAAAAAAAATAAAAAAAGGATAGAATGTAATGGAAAATGACTCAGAATTCATTTTCAAACTGTCATCAACTAAACAATTAATTATAATCGACAAAACTTTTCCTAATTGCTTATATTTGAATTAATTAACAAAAAGAATGCGAGGATGTAAAAGGTTAAATTGAAATTAATTCAGAATTTGAAGGATTTTTAGGAAAAAATTATTATTCAAAATTTTAGAACTTCCTGAAAAAATTTTTTTGAAAATTTTTTTACTTTTTTAAATTATAAAATTCATTAAATTTGAAGGAGTAATTTTTTCCTTCTGATTTTTATATTAAAAACCTGTAATTGATTGATATTGTAATTTGAAAATTATTTATTGACTGAAAAACAAAATTAAGAAAAAATTATGCTTACTGTAAGAAATGCAGCTAATTTGCTAAGTTTAATTTTTCGTCCTTCTCATCTTTTTTTTTTCAAATTTTTGCATAAAATTATAGCTTAAACACAAATTACAGTTCTCTTCTTCTTTCATTTCATCGCCTTCATTAATTATCTTTAATATTTTAAACAATTTAAAAAATTGAAACGAAAAAAAAAGGAATTTGTAAACTGGTTTTTTCTTTTTTGTTACTAATTTTTATTTCAGATTAATAGAAAATAAAAAGTATAAATTTAGTAAAAGGTAAAATAAAAAAAGTAAAAATATCAGACCAAAATTCAAACTTAAAATGCTATTAAAATAGATAGCATTGTTTTTTACTCATGAAATAGCTACTGCCTTTTTATCTCAATTTTGATTATTTAAAAAAAAA
>NW_018108415.1:76750-81508 GCF_000183805.2 Loa loa | reverse complement strand
CTCTTCTTCTTTCATTTCATCGCCTTCATTAATTATCTTTAATATTTTAAACAATTTAAAAATTGAAACGAAAAAAAAGGAATTTGTAAACTGGTTTTTTCTTTTTGTTACTAATTTTTATTTCAGATTAATAGAAAATAAAAAGTATAAATTTAGTAAAAGGTAAAATAAAAAGTAAAAATATCAGACCAAAATTCAAACTTAAAATGCTATTAAAATAGATAGCATTGTTTTTTCACTCATGAAATAGCTACTGCCTTTTTATCTCAATTTTGATTATTTAAAAAAAAATTAAAAGTTCGATTAATTATTTTATCACATAATTATCTGCTTGTATCATTGCATTCATTCATGTGCGTACAGATAGATATATTGACATATGGATAATTATGAAGAAATTTTTTCCAAATTATTATTTTTTATAAAGTGAAATTTAAATTTCTTCATTTTTAATTGTATGACATTTCAAGTAGTTCAAAGTTCAAAAAATAGTTTCAAAAAAAAATTCAAAGAAAAAAAACATTATATAAGCGATGGATATAATGTAGGAATAATTACACAAATAAATGAAATTTCAATTTTCTAAAAATTGAAAATTTAAATTTAACTTTACACTTACCGTTAGATAAGAAAGTAATAAGCGTATGGAAGACCATTTATCCATACGTCTATCGATAATAATTATATAACTTTTTTGTTCTTCCTCAAGTCTAAAATTATCATTACTTATTTCATTTTTGGGTTTTACTGTAATTGAAACTTTGATAAATTTTAGGATGAGTAATCGAAAGAATTAAAAGGAAAAGAATGTGCTAAAAGAAAGATGAGAAGGAAGTTGACAATTTTGTTGAGTTATTTTTTTTTTTTCTGGCAAAGAAAATAAAATTTACGGTGGTATTTGTAGAAGATAGGAAACAAGAAGATCAAATTCCTCTTCGGCTAACTGAGATCTACTATCCGGAAATATAAGTACCGGATTGCCTTCCTTTGTACGAACACCTGAAAGAACAAAAATAGAAATTAAAGAATGAAATAAATTCAATTATAAATTTTTTGTAAAAATTATTACTGATTTCTTTCTTCTTTTCATTAATAGCTGTTTTTTTTTTAAAATAATGGTTATTTTTTCAAAATAATTAAAATCATTTCCTGATTTATTATTTATTAATAAATAGGAAAAATCAAAAAATAAAGAATCATTAAATTTTAGAAATAATTCTTTATAGTAAAAGAAAAAGTTTTTATATTATTCAAATAAATTTGATAATACAGCATAATGTATAAAATTCATATTAAATTATTTGAAATTTCTTAAAAAAATTTGGAAAAAAAATTGAAAAAACATGAACAATCTGGAATGGAATAACAAAAAAACATTTATTTAAATTTCAAAAAAAAGTTATTTAAAAAATAATTCATTTAAAAAAAAAGATTTTCAATTAATCATTTCATTTTGCATTAAATGAAATAAATTTCATATTGTTCTATGATAGAAAAATTATTTTCCTTTTTTTAAAACTTTTCAAAATTCATTTTTCAATAAATTAGGGAATTCCCAATTAAAGTAATTAAAATGAATGAAGAACTTTCTTTAATTACCATTGAAAAAATGTGGAAGTAGTCGAATGACATTTTTTATGATAAGCCAAATTATCAGCCATACAGTAATAACAAGTAACATGAATCCAATCAACATCAAGTAAAACACAATCAATTTTATTTAATTTAACTTCGATGGAAATTGATAACCGCTTATCAAAGTGATAAGCCAAGTATCAATTAGTAATTCTAAGATTGGAAGCAATAAATGCATCAATTATGCTAATGTAAGTAATAATTATAGCACAGATTATGAGAGGATTTTTAGAATTAGGCAAATAAGATTATTTCCATATTTTTTTCCCTGAAAATTTACGTTTATATTTAACTTTGATTTAATTAGGCTTTAATTAGCTTAATGATTTTGTTTTTGGCTTAAATTAAGAAAACCACAGAGTTATATTTGTTTTATCATTCTTTGAAACACAAAAATTATTTCTTATTGAAATAACGCAATAATTTTCTTTTTTTCTAAAAAACTTTATGGAAGATTGGAAAAAGAAAAATTAAAAAAAATACGTAAAAAAAGAAAAGAAAATTAAACATTACAAAGTATGAAATTCGAAAGATTTCTAATAAAAAATGAAATTTTCAAGAGCTCAAAGAAAAATGCAAAAAGATGTAAGATAGATGATAATGATAATGATAATTTGAATTACGAGAAAAAAAGGACAATAAAAATTTAAATGAATGTTAATTAATAAATCATGCAATTAAGGATAGTAATTCATTCATTTCCAGTAATTTCATTCCTGTTTTATTATCCTATCTCTCATGTTAATCTATCACTTATTCATTTCTTCCTCATAAATTTTCTTATGTACTTTTAAAATTCCCATAATTTAATCATAAATTTTAATATTCAAATCAAATTCATTACGGTATAATTGTCCGTATAGAAATTTATTTTGTTTTTGAACAGCAAAAAATAAAATGAAAATATTGATATCAATGCTTTTTGTAATTTTAAAGATATTTTTTTTGCAAATAAAAATAATAATAACGATTCTTTTACGACAGAATTATAATGTTTAAGTAGAAGATACACTTAGCTGAAACATACGTTTAATTCAACACACACGTTATATACGTCGAATCTGACTACATTTTAGTTTGATTCAACGCACACTTACGTGCATTTACTTTTATTCAACGTGCACGATGCATGCATTTAATTTGATTCAACGTGAATGTCATATGCATTTAGTTTGATTCAACCTGCACGCTACATACATTTAGTCTGATGCGACGTGCACGTTGCATGCATATTCAATGTGCATGTCATATAGACCGTTGGAAATGTCAATTGTATAAATTCATTGGAAAAGCTTTCTAAAATGCATAAATGTGGAAATTAAGGAATAGAAGCATTGCTGGAAAGAAGGAAATAAAAGAAATGAGAAGGCAAAATGATTCAATTTCATAGAGCATAATCTTATTTGTATATTCAAATGCGCAAAAATTAATTTACTCCTTTTCATTTCATTTTTTTCCCCTTTTTCATTCAGAAATTTGAAAATAAAAGCGATAATTATCATTATATATGGTATTTAATTAAATAAATTATATCATATCATTTTCATAATTTCTTTTCTTATTTGATCATTGATCATTTCAAGATATGATCGAATAGAAAAGATTAATCTAATCTCAATGACACATTTTATTTTCTTGAAAAAAATTAAAGCGAAAAAGTTTATAAATATCTATAAAATATCGATCAGTTGATTAATAATTATTTTTACAAATTATTCCAATATTTATAATTGATAATATGAGATTAATGACAATTTTTTGGTGACATAATTTTTAGAGAAAAGGCGAAGAAACTGGAAATAAATGAAAGTTAAGTAATTAATTGGTTAATTAATAACGGCTAAAACATCTAAAAAAATAACATTTAACGATTGTTTTCGCCTTTTTTTCACATATATTTTTTAGCATATAAAAGTATATGCAAAGTAGGCATTCATTTTTTTCAACTTATACAAATATTTTAATATTTTATAAATAACAAAAATGTTTGAATAAAAACGAGGAACGATTGGAATGTAATTTTGAAAAGTAATAAAGTAACCTAAAATGATAGCACTGATGAAGAGGAAGAGGAAATTAAAAATCATTCAAATTTCATCTTTTCCAATTCATTCTATTCAAATCCTGTCTGAGCATAATAGAATAGAAAAGAAAAATTAATTATAATTAACATTGAATTGCTATAAATAAAGATTTAGAAGAAAAAGATTGAGGAAAGGCTTGAAGTTTTTTAAAAGTTAATTAATTTTAAAAGTGCGAAAGAAACACATAACATTTTACGAATAATTTTATGCTTATTAATCGAACAAGAAAATTATTCAGTCATAATATGGCATTTTGTAAATATAATTCCGCAGCATACTGTATTAAATTGCATAAAATCGGCACAGTAAACAAAGCATGTGATAATTTTGTAATATGATTTAACAGCATACTATATCGAAAACCGATAAAAAACGATTACTGTAATATATATCTTTTTTTTTTTGCAATTCTTTGGCTTTTTCTTTATTTTTTGCTTTTCCTATTGAAAGAAAAAAGAAAAAAAGAAAGGAATAAATAAACGAATCGTACAAAATCTAAAATGTTAAATTACTTTGCTGAAATTCGAAAAATAAAAATTGAAATTGAAGGAAAAAACATAAAGAAATGAATTGGATTCATTTATTTACATAGTACCAGCTGTTTGATCATCAAAATCCTCTTCAAATTTAAATTAGTCCTATTTTATTCTCCTATCACTCCCGATCACTCTGTTTGTTCGACGATATGTATATTCGATTAAGTATTTACTGTCAATGAACAATACTCACAGTGCCAATATAATACTGATAATGATAATAATAATACTAATATTGATAATAACAATAACAATAATAATAATAATAATAATAATAATAATAACAATAATAATAATAATAACAATAATAACAATAATAATAATAATAATAATAATAACAATAATAATAATAATAATAATAATAGATAATAATAATAATAATAATAATAATAATAATAATAATAATAATAATAATAATAATAATAAATAATAATAATAATAATAATAATAATAATAATAATAATAATAATAATAATAATAATAATAATAATAATAATAATAAT
>NW_018108415.1:73658-76557 GCF_000183805.2 Loa loa | reverse complement strand
TAATAATAATAATAATAATAATAATAATGATAATAATAATAATGATAATAATAATAATAACAATAATAATAATAATAATAATAATAATAATAATAATGATAATAATAATAATAATAATAATAATAATAGCAATAACAATAATGGTGACAATTAATAATAGTAATAATTAATAATAGTGATAACAGCAACAACAATAATAATTAGTAATAATAGTAAATGATAATAACAAATAATAATCATAGCAGGATGTGTTTACATTATAATTAAACATTTAGAATTATATAAACTTTCTTTTTAATTTCTAATAATTATTGGATTTTAAATTCATTTCAAAAAAGAAAAGGTTAGTAACTGATGAATTTATTTTCATAAAAAGGATTTGTTTTGGATAAACAAAATAATGGAAGTTAATAGAACTGGTATAACGTTATTAATTCTTTTTTCAAACAAATAAAGCCGCAGATGGATGTAATCGGATATTTTGAATTTAAATTTAAAAAAATATAAAACTTTTAAGTTTAAAGAGCTATTTTGCTTTTTCTTTTTACTTTTTGATTTATTTTTAACGATACTATTAGGCTTTTAGTGTTTTAATAAAAAAAAATTTTTTTTTTTTCTTTTTTTCGAGTAAATTTTATACTATTAAATGAATATTTTTTGCTAAAGAAAGACTAGCAAAATTGGAAATTAAAAAAAAAATATTTTGAGTATATTATCACAATATGATAGTAGTAATACTTAGATAATAATTGTGTAATGTACTTTTTTCAAACCATGAAAATTACTGACAACTTAATTAGTTAGGTGGATTAAATGAAAATGGTAAATAACAACTTGAAAATTTTAAGAGACTTCAATATTATCTGTTATCAAATCGAATTTTCAAGACGTCTAATTATATACTTTATCAGTGTACAATAGTGATAACATTTAAATAATATCACTAAAATTGTTAACAGTTTAATTAGTTTGATGAATTAAACAAAATAATTTAGGAAAATCAAATTATACCAATCAAAGCATATTCAATCAATGTTGAATAATTTTAGTAATTAGTAGTGATAAGAGAGATAATTTCAATATGACAGTACTTTCTCCTTAATATAAATGCATATTTTTAGATAACATATTTTGGAACATAATTTAATAAGCTACTCAGTAATTTAATAATCGAAATTCTACACTGTCATTCTATAACTATCATTTGGTTATAACATATGAAATAATTGTTAAATTTAATACCAAAAAAAAGATATGTTGAATTAAAATTTAAATAATATATAAGAGATTTCATTTTGGAATAATTTAGCAATTGATGAAAACTTTTTTGAAAAGGATCACGATTTAAACAAATATAATGAATTTTCATTAAAAAAGAAATATTATGAATTTAGAAATTTAAATTTGGTTTTTTCTTTTCTTAAAAGTAATACGAAGGATAAATATTATGCATGAAATATGAATTGAGAATAAAATATAAATGGAGTAAAAGAATTATTTTATTAATTAATATATTTTGTAATCAAAAACAAAAAGATAAATAAACTTACCGGTAATAAAAGCAAATTTTGATGCCAAAATATCAGACATTTCTTTAATTTTAATTCGTTTATTGCCAACATCCATAAAACCATCTGTAATTATGATAATGATAGGTTAAATGATAAAAAAGATTATAACTTTAAATTTATTGTTTGAAAATATTATCAAACCTGATTGATTTGATATTTCTTAACATTTATCATCCTACTGATAAGACATTTCATGATAAATATGTGTGCAATGTCTGATAGTACAAATTAGTTGATAATACATATTTTCAAATTCTTATTTCCTATTGCAATAAATATAACATGAGATGATGTTTATTATTGAAAAATACTCATGAAAACTAGCAGTAAATAATAAAATGGATAAAATGATAAGGAATGATAACGAATGAAATATAAATTTGATGAAAATTTTTGGATAAAAATGATATAAATTCAAAGGTAGAGAAAAAGGTGAGTGTAATAGTAACAATAATGATGATAATGATGATAATGATATTGATAAAGAAAGTGATAGTGACAATATTATATATCTTTGATTAATTTCGCTATTATCAATTCCATTTCTATGATAAACAAATTATCAGTGCAATTATAATTGCTATCATTACCAGTGATTTTATCTTTGTAATCATCATTGTTATTGGTAGAAGTAAATGCATTACTGAAATTAGTTGTAATGATATCAGTACATGGAATACTTGTTGTAATAGCAATATTATCAGTAATAGTCTTCATAACAACTGATAATCAGCATATGATAATAGTTATAGTAATAGCAATTCAGTAAATGTAATAGTTATTGCAATGATAATAACAGCTCTTATAATAAATGATAATCACTAAATGTAGTAATTATTGTAACAGCAATATACTATCAGTAATAATCTTTTTAATAATTGATAATCAGTATGTGTAGTAAATATTGCGATAATAATAGTTACACTTATAAGGAATAATAATTAGTAGGTGCAAAAGTAGTTGTAATTGTAATATTGGCAGTAGTAGTAGTAGTTATTATGACAGATGATGATGGTGATAATAATAATAATAATAATGTCAATAACGACAACCAAATAAAGTTTATATGGTATCCATGAGGATAACTGGCTTTCGTTATAATTCAAATATATGTATGTAATTAGCGGTATTGTCGTAGGCGCATCTGTGCAAATGAAATCAGTAAATATGCAAAAGAGGTATGTATATATCATTTTCAGTAAAAAAATTTTTTTTCCACATAAAAAACTAACAAAATTATAATGATAAAAAAAAAAAAAACGAAGAAGGAAGATGATAATCAATTGTCATATAAATTTATGATACTAAAATTTGAATAAGTCATTTCC
>NW_018108415.1:72134-73168 GCF_000183805.2 Loa loa | reverse complement strand
TTGTAAGGATGAAATAATGAAAGTTTAAAAAAAATGATAAAAATCCAAATTAACCTTTTTTTTGCTTTTTTTAGGGAACGCATTCTGATATTTTAGTAATTAATTTATTTTCTATCTTAAAAAATTTTTCCATTTTGCTAGTATTTTGCATAAATAGTGCAGGAAGAATTTTTAAAAATCTACCAAAAGAAAAAAAAAAGCTGAGACTCGGTTAAGGGATAATACTGAAAAACTAGAAATGCAATTCTTCTAGGTTTCCTTTTCATTTCCAATTAAAAAAAATTCATTTTCAATTTGAAAATTTGTAACAAATTATGCTGTGATAGGAAAAATATTATAGATGAATTTTGAGAATTATCCAATCGAAATACTTTAAAAAATCAATCCATGATCGACATTTGTTTAAAAAATCATCAATGATGAAAATGTTAAAAATATTAATTAAAAAAAAGAAAAAATTCGATAAAAAAATAATTCGAAAAGAGAGAAATATTTTGTTCTATGAAATTTAAATTAAATTTTCAGAGATTTCTTATCTTTTCACATTATACCGAGCAATTTAACTTATCGCACATTCTGTTATCTTTTTGTGATAATCAAAGTTTAAATGTAAATTGAAAAATTCATAGATCGAATCATTCGAATAGCCTTTAGCAACAAACTTAATTTAATAGAAAATTTAGCATATCTTAAAAAATAACTTTGGATGCATATGGAAAAGATTGAAAATTGCAAAAAAATAATTTAAACTTAGAATTTATCAAAATGAACAAACAAATATAGGCATTTAAAATAGTCTATGTTTAAGTGCAAGTTAAGAGTTTGCATTAAATGAAGAGAAATATCACTGATAAATCCTGATAGCTATCTTATAAGTGATGAAAAATGTCACTGGTAAATCCTGATAGCTATCTTATAAGTGAAGAAAAATGTCACTGGTAAATCCTGATAGCTATCTTATAAGTGAAGAAAAATGTCACTGGTAAATCCTGATAGCTATCTTGTAAGTAAAGAAAAATGTCACTGATAAATTT
>NW_018108415.1:54239-71126 GCF_000183805.2 Loa loa | reverse complement strand
TTTTTAAATTCATTATGAAAAAGTAGTGATTATATAGTGATAGTAATATAATATAGTAATCGATTAAATTAATTTTTCCTAATCGATCCAATTTTATGATAACAAATGATAAAAATGATAAATGATGAAAATTTTGTAATAAATTCCATGATGATAAAAATTTTATGATGATTTGTTTCTATGATGAATTATTATGATTCAATAATTTTTCATGTATTATATCATAATAGTAATGAATAATAATAATAATAGCAGTTATTATCATAGATATTATTATTCATTATTATTATCACCATTACCATTATTGTAATCACTATCAAAAAAATATTGTATTGGAATTTCAAATCTGTCATAAAAACGTTGAATAATTTTCTTTATCTTCATCATTTTGATCATTATTATTATCACTTTTATCATTCTAATCATTATCACAATTATCACCGAAGCAGTGTTTTAGTAAAATTTCGAACTTGCTGTGAAAAATAAATTTGTTAAAACAAATTGGGAAAATTTTTATGTAAAAAATAAACTAAATTCCGAAATTTAGTTTATTTTTCACATAAAAATTTTCCTAATTTATTGCAATTTCGATTTCGATTTCAATTTATTCGATTTCGGAATCTCCGAATCAAAAATAAAAAAAAGCAGACTGAAATGATATAATTTTACAATTTCGATAAGCAAAAAAAAAGTAACAGAAAGATGAACACCAGACATTGTGAATATATGACGAAAAAAAATTTTTGTAAAATTTACCTAAGTAATTTAATTTTAAGTAATTTCAATAACAGCAAATAGTTGTTTCAGTAAGCATAACATAAAATAATCATTAAAAAATCAATCAATAGTTTATATTCTTCAACATAGGATATGGTTTAAATGATTTATTTTTTCAATTACAATAATTAATATTACTAATTATGTGTCATAATTAATAAAAAATTTTTGCCTACAATATATATATCGAATTATAATTGTTGATAAATTTACTTACCCCAATTATCATCAATATCACTGTTTACTTCGCACATATCTTGATGAATAATCCATCCGGTACCGTATTGATTATGCTGTGAACGTTCTAAAATGGATTGATAACCGGATTCTTCCAGAAATTCGGCTGACTTTAAAGCTTCTTTCAATGCACGTAAATCAAAATCCATATCGTAATGAAATTTCGGTGCTTCCACAAAATTAGCACTGTCTGATTTTGGTAGCTTTCTAAAAAATGTTAAAATTTTATTAGTAGGAGAAAAAAATTGTTATTAAATTTAAAATAAACAAAATTTCACTTTATTGTTATTATTTTTTAACAAAAATCTGAATGAAAAAAAGAGAAGTTTTGAAATTTAAATTTTATAAAGAAATGAATTTTTTTTCCAAAAAAAAAACAATTAAAAAAGAAAAAAAAGTGTAAGGGTATGATTTTGTTTTTTACTCTTAAAAATAACGACTATTTTTTTTAATGTCAATTTTTTCTTTCTGTAAAAAAATAAATTCAACTAATTTATTGTTCAATGAAGTGGATCTGGTCAACCTGGTCAAAAGGTGAAAAATTTAATTACTCTAATTACTTTTATAGCACATGTAAATGAGTTATAAATTTCTCAATTCAACTGCTTCATGTTTTATTTCTTTTACTTTCCTGTTTTGTTTTTCTTTTTTTTTCTTAACATTCATTATTCTAACTTTTATAAATCATTTAAATTATTTAAAATTTTTTAAGACTGTTTATATTAAAATTATTAATTTAATATTTATTAAAATTTTTTGTATTTTTGCAAAAAAACAATTTAATTTTTTTCAATATTTTTGAAAAAATATAAAAAAATCATTGCAAAATGTTTGCATTTAAAATGATATTTTTCAACATTCGATTATGCCAAATTTTGTATTCTTTTCAGCTATAATTACTAATAATTAATACAGATTAATTCCATTTTATAATCTTACCTATCCACCTGAAATTGGAATTAAAAGTATGACGAAATGATAAAATGTCAATATATTTTTATCTCTGCTATTACGCCATTACCTCTGCTATTATGCAAATGTAATAATGTTAACAAATTGCTATTCATTATGGATTAATTGGAATTAATTTGATAAATTTGAATTTGATTAGAATTAATTTCAATTAATTTGTTAGTGCAAATGTAATAGCAAATAGTTTGGATATATTTAAATAATATCTTTGAATATTTGATTTTATCAGCAAAATATTCTATTCGAAGATTTCATTGCTGAAAAAAGTAGAAAGATGATGGCAGTGTTAACAAATTGCTATTCATTATGGATTAATTGGAATCTTATCAGTGTTATCTTTAAAAGGTATGCTTATCAGATGATTCATAAGTTAAGCAGATGAAAAGATGCTGAAACAGTTAATAAATTATTAGCTTATTGTGGGTTATAGGAAAGGTAAAGTATCGATTGATTAATTATTATTTCATTAATAATGAAACAATTATTTATTTGAAAATATTTTTGAATAAATTTTTGTAAAACTTTGAAATCAAAAAACAACAAATAATAATGGCAATGTTTTCGAAAATTGAAATAAGAAATCAAATAATTGAAAGAAAAAAGAAAAAAATATATGTATATGAACATACTCATAGGCAGGTGTATTGGACAATTTATGTCGATGAATGGTAGGAGCGCAAACTGATGAGGTTGAGGCGGTCAAGCTACCGTAACACGACAATTGACCACCAGAAGACTCCCACAACGATCGTGATGGCTCTAATAGACAAAATGCGGTTCCCATAAAAAAAAGAAAAAAAAGAAAAATTAATTAAAATTAAAACTTACGACAGTATGAGTAATGGTCATTTTAATTAATGATTATCTGTTATGTTGTGATTTTTTTTTTAATTATCATTTTCATTCAATTTTAATTGAAAAAAATTTTTTCATAAAATAAAAGAAAACAATTTTAATTTTTTCACATTCGTAAAATTTTCCAAAAATAATTGAAAGAATGAGTATAATTAAAATTAAATGAATTAATTTATTGGCTGTTATTGTTTTTTGTTTTTATTTCTCCTTTTTTTTTTTTTTTTGAATACTTGGAGAATTCATCAATAAACTAAAAACTTTTTTATAATTAATTTTGGCATTTACCATCATCAAATCTAATCAATTGCTGGAAAAGTTCCAAATGATTAATGTTACCAAATAACATAAATTGTCGTAAGCTATCAACAAATTAAATCATTTTAATAGTTTGCAAATTAAAATTTGATTAAGAAAAAGAGAATTGAAAACATATTAATGAAAGAAGAAAAGGAAATTATATCAAAAAAAACCGGAAATTTACTAAATTCTTTTAATCATTGAAATTTAAAACTTACAAAATTCTTTTAATTATTAAAATTTATTAAAATAATAACCTGCATCAGTTGATCCCACATTTTCCATCAGAAATGTTTCGAAAAATGGATTCGAATAGCAATTTAAATTAGAGTGCGTAATTTTGAAATATATTATTTGTGTATCGATTAGCTGATAAGTTATATTTCTCCTTTTACTTGTTGTAATTGATTAAATGATTAAAGTTTGATAAAACAAAAAGCATATTGCTTTATCTTCTTCTTTTTCTTCTTCGTCTGATTCTTATCATTCATAAATTAAAAATCTTTTTTGCTTTGAACATTTTTTTTTTAACCTGAAATAGAAAAATCAATTGTTCAATGAGGTAGTAAAAGAGGATAATATGAATAAATACCGTAAAAAGCGCATACAATTTGAAAATAAATAATTAAACTTCTTTTTGGACCGAAATTTTTGCATTAACCTTTGACCTTGTCAGGAATTCGATGCATGCATAATGAATGTAAGTTTTGGTATTTGATTTATTAATTTTCTATCAAATTCGTGAGTGATTTAGCAAAGTAATATTACACTATATTATTACTATGCATTCAATAGTAACATGTTTTAACCTTGGAATACCTTAACTATCATTGGAAATTGATTAAATTATTGAATTCTCAAATTATTGTCCTTTTTCTTTGCTTTTGAATTTATAAAATTATAGTTATTATGTAGCGTAAGTGTGAGAATAGTACAAATATAAAATGGATTTAAAAAAATGAAAAATATAAAATGAATTCGAAAATATAAAATTAATATAAAAATATGAAATGAATGAATATAAAAAAATTTTGAAAAAATTAAAAAATATAAAATGAATTCAATTTTCTCTCATGCGATTCATATTTTAAAATTATAATTTGAATAAAAATATAAGTGGGAAAAAAAGGATAGTATTGTCCATTGTACCTACAAGTGGACACTTCAACTAACCATCTCAATACACACCTGAACTATTAAATAAACAAAATTGATCGATGGACAAAGTTTGATGGGTGTTAAGGGAAGAAAGAATGAAGGAAGAAAAGAAGAAAAGCGCAAAAGTACATTTAATAATATTTGTCAAGGTGATTTAGATGGAAAATTTCATTTTTGTCATTTTATGTTTGAATTTGAATTTTGAAAATAATTCATACATATCATTTATTGAATGAATAATAATTTTTGTGGAAATTTAATAGAGAAATATTCCAAAATTATCAAAAATATGTCAAATATACATTTAAAATAAACCTTTTACAGTTAAAACAATACATAACAAAATTCTTTTTTTTCCGAAAACAGAATTTAACAAAAAAAAAATGATATTAGTGAAAATTGAAAAAGTTAAAAAGAAAAATTCTTATTCAATTAATCGAAATCGATTTAAATCAACTTTGACTAATCAATTAATTAAAATTAATTTAAGATAGTGGATAGAAAATTTACATCAAAGAGAAAAATTAATTAATATTGTTTGCGCATTTTTATTTGGCTAAAAGACCTTTCAAAATAAAATTCAATTTTGTATTATTCAAATTTTGATTTATGTATATTATTCATTAATTTTTCATACAAAATGTCTTTTTTTTTTTCTTGTTATAATGATCGATACCAATTAGTTTCAATCATTATGTCCACTATCTTTCTTTTTCATATCATCCCTTAGTGACCATCAAATATTTACGTTTATTGATTTTTCTCGTCAATTATCCTTTCTTAGATCTTTTCCTAGATATTGCTTTATAACCAAAGTGACTCAACCCTACTACTCTTGACCATTTTCCTTCTCCACCTTTATCTCTAATTTTCCTAACATTTCTCTCTAAATGACCAAACCTATTAACTTCTTCTACATCTTTTTCAATCCCTTTTTTTTTCTTTCACCTGCTCTAATATTCCCAATCAGTAAGAGCTTCAGGAAATTATCCGGGATTTAGTTCAACCTATTTCCGTAATTGCGAACATGATCGTATACAAATTTCCTGAATTATTCATATAGCAAAAAAAAAAAAAATGTAATTTTTATTTTACATTCATGAATAAAAGAAACAAAATAGCCTTGAATATACATGTATAAATATTGCAATCAGCACTTTAAATTTCTAAATTAAACTAAAATTGAATTTTTGAGGAATCCTATTTCTGGAATATTGGCCATAAAATGAGTATTAATTATTGAGAAGGGCCAAAAAAAAAAGGCTGAAAAAAAAATGATTAGGTCATTGCCATTGTGACTTTTGCACTGAAAAAGTTTATTGTATTTTTTACATATATGATAATTTCATCAAATATACAACAATTCTGATTAATGAATGTATAGTTTCATATTCAATCAAAATAAAATGGATAAAAAAATTAGGTCAAAAAATTTTAAGGTAAAAGTTTTTTGCTAAGAAAAAAAAAAGAAAATGATGTAAATAAAAGCCTTAAGGGTTGTTTTTTAATTTTTTTTTATGTTTTAAAAGAAAAATATTGCTATGTTATAGGAAAGAGGTGAATAACTAAAAGCTATTACGAGACTAGCTTAGTAAGTGCCATTTATGATCGATTCAAGCCAGAAATCAGTTATCTGTCCAATGCTCCCTTGTACCAGTAGCCTAGGCTTCATTTATAAGCAAAGCCTTATTCCCCTCTTCACAATTTATATGAGATTTACCTCCTCTCTCAGTTGCTTTTCCTCTTTTTTCCCTTTCCTAGTTCCTCTTTCAACAAATTCTTCCTTCCTTTTTTTTTTTTCTCACGAAATTGAATATTCATATTTTGTTTATAATTTAATTTTTGGTTTTTTTTCGTTTTCTTCAAAAAATTTTCGCATTTCTATAAGTTCTTTGAAAAACGAATGATTTATCACTGATAAGGTTATCATCACTGATAACAACAATTGACAGCATTTAATGACACATATGTATAAATCAATATATTTTCCATACATTTAAATTGAAATTCCGCGAAATTTTATGTAATTTAAAATCAATTGCAAAGTGATAATTAATGGTTGGCCAAAATTTTTCATAATTTAAAATTAATTCAAACTGATAATTAATGGTTAATTAAACTTCGATGTATAATCAACAAGTTATAAGTAATGTTAATAGTATTTAAATCATTTGAAATTGATATGCTAGGAAAAAAAGCCAAAATAACCATAAAGTTCAAGAATTGGCATGCATTTGCATGCTGCATGCGCTAATGTTGTCATCATTAATCGATGCTAAAAAAATAATTCTTTTTTTAATTTAGAATTAGAATTTTTTACTTCATCGAACATTTGTCAATAAATACTGATAAAACTGTAATTATAAAATCAAACATTCAAATTTACACTGATAAATGATAACCATTCAAATGATAACATAATGTATTTGGCTTTAAATTACAAAATAGTTTAAAAGTGAATAATTTTCAACTTATATTTCATATTCATATTCATTTATTTCATTATTTAATTTCTATCTTACAAAATATCGAAAGAAAAACCAATAAATGTAAAATTGAATAAATTAAATTATTTTAAAATAATACAAAACAATAAATTCATTTTTGCTTTTCAAATATCTCATTTTTGTTGAATGAAATAAAAGATTGAATGGAAATGATTTTGGCCAATAATTTAAGCTTAGGAATAATGAGACGGAAGAAGCCAAGAAAGATGTTGGTTGATTGGAGACAATGATGGCAACGAAATGGGACCAAACTAGTTGTCCAATACATTTAATGAAAGAATGAACTGCTACTGCCATCTACGAGTTAATTTCATTGACAATGTCTTCAAATTGCTCTTTTAAGATAGAAATGTTGCAAATTTTACAAGAATTCAATGAATTTATATTATGTATAAATTTAAAAAACTTTTTCATTTAATTATTTGCTATTTTTTTTTTTCAAAATAATTCACCACGCATAAGCATTATTTTTTATTAGAATATGCTAATAAAGGTCAAACATTAGAATATGCTAATAAAGGTCAAACATTAGAATATGCTAATAAAGGTGATTATTAGCATATTCTAATGTTTGACGTAAATATTTATCAGAAATAATTACATACATTCCATATTTTGACGTAAGCATTCAGAAGGAATGATTACCTATATTTCAAATTTTACCGTAAACTTTTACGGTAAATGGTTGCGTATATTTCAAACTTTGATGCAAAACTTTTTCGGCAAATAATCCAGAAATATAAATTTAATTTAAAAATTAATTTAAATCAGAATTTTTTTTAAAGAAAATTTTAGCAACAAAATATATTTTGCTTAATTAGCTAACATGCTTACCAATTAATTAATATTTACATACTTTTACAGTCAAAAAAAAAGAAAAAAGAAATTTTCCGAATTTTTTAACTGTAAATCATTTTTTTAGGAAATTTTTTTTTTTTTTTTGGTAGTAAAAAATGCAACATTGATCAATTAGTAAATTTATTAGCTAATTAAGCAAAATATGCGCCATAAAATATTTCAAAAATATTTGATTTAAGGCTATTTTAACATTTGATTAATTCTTATCATATCATTTCGTACATTTATCATAAATGATTGAACAGATGGAAGAGGAACGATGCATAAATTTTTAAATTATTTTAATTCTTTAAATAGTAACTAATTTTGTAGAAGAAGAAGAGTGAGGAAGCAGAAGATAGAAGGAGAGAGAGAGAAAAAAACGAGAAAAAAAAACAAATGTGCCATTGGATTTGAATAAATAAACGACTATTAAAAAAGGAAAATGATGAATGAAAGACTAGAAGCCTAGTCTGGATGTATTAGTTCAAGCCTAGTCTAGATGTATTAGTTCGAGTCTAGCCTAGATGTATTAGTTCTATCTTGGGATATGAAACTTCCCAACACCCAATTGAAAATGGAAAATCGAATTTTTGCTATCTTGCAAAATTGGCATGATATTTGTATGATGCGCCTTGGCAATTATATCTCAAAAATTCTCCATCCTCTTCTCTCTCATATCATTTCCTCCTTTTCTTTCACTTCTTCTTATCTCAAATAAGCCAAATTCAATTTTAACAAAATTATTTTACATTAAATAAATAATATTTAAAATAGTAATATTTGAAATCAAATAAGTAATATTTGGAATAATAATATTTGAAATTATGTAAATAATATTTTAATAACAACGATTGAAATTAAATAAGCAATATTTGAAATTAGATAACTGATAATTGAAATAGTAATATTTAAAATTAAATAAACAATATTTAAAATATAAACATCTGAAATTAATAAAGCAGTATTTGAAATTAAATAAATAATACTTGAATAGCAATACTTGAAATTAAACAAATCACATTTGAAATAGCAACATTTGAAAATAAATGCGTAATATCTGAAGTAGTAGTACTTGAAATTAAACAAGTAATACTTAACAAAAAAAGAAAAAGATATCGCTCAGTTATTTTAAGGTTTAATTTAAGAAAAAACAAACTTCAGAATGGTTAATATAAAATAATAAATTTCAAAATTAAAAAATGCCTAACTTTTTCTTCCATTCCATTAAAAAAAATAAAAAAGCATTAACAAGGCTGGAAAATTTATGTATTTATGTATAAATAACATGTAATATTTATACATAATGACGCATTTTTTGGTTAAAAAAGAGGAAAGAATCAATGACTGAATAATCGGAATTTGGTAAAAAGGTAATTTACCGAATTGAATTAAATTAAATTGGCCGAGTTAAATTAATCACAAAGCAATTTATCGAATATAAGTAATTTAAAAAAAACTAAAAGTAAATGAATGTAAGCAAATATTGATTTTTTATCACCATAAAATACACAAATCTCATATGATATGTACATAAATATATAAATATAAAATATATTAAATTAGTTTTTTCAACTTTTATTCCTTTGTATAAATTATAATTTTGAGGATAATTTGGAAAAAATAAAATAAAAATCAGAAATTTTTTAGAAAAAAGAAATAAACAAAGAAAAAAAGGGAAGAAAGAGGGAAAAGAGAGAAGAGAGATTTCATGAAAATGGAAAAAATGAAAATAATGATTTCAATGTTTGGATCATTTTTTTGGCCAAAACCATTTTATTTACTTGGACAAATGAAGGATTAGAGAGAGGAGGAGAGAGAGAGAGAGGAGGGCTCAAGAAGGAGAAGAAAGAGGAAAAAAGAAAGAGAGCGAGAGAGAGAAGAAAAAAAATCATTCAATGTCCTATCATTTGAATATAAATTTTCATTGATGTAAAGATATAAAAATGTATAAATATTCGCATATACTTTATTGTAATTAATATATTTGAATAAATCGACTTAAAATCTAAAAATCGATTCATAATTTAAAATCAATTTAAATTTGAAATTACTTAATTAAGTTGCGAACATCAAAAAATAGCATGAAAAATCAAGACGTTATAGATTTCAATTTCATGCTAATTCAGGAATTTTTTCGAGCTTTAAAAATTTTTACATTTTATCTTCTTGTTTGAAATTCATACAAAAATATCAAAAATTTTTCAAAACATGGAATTTTTGAAATTCATATTGATTCTTACTAAACTAAATAATCCATTAACCTATTAATTAACATAAAGTTTTTTTTTTCAAAATTGACCTTTACAAAATTACCATTTTTGTGTTACAAGACGCAGAAATTTGTGGAAAATATTCTCAAAATGTCAAATTTTATTATAATTTTTGTTAAAAAAAAAATTATAATTCAAAGTTTTTTCGAAAAGTAATTAATAAATTAAAAATTGAAAGGATTATCCATATTAATAGTAATGAATGAATGTAAAAGAGAAAAAAAACTTTTTGAATAAAATTACAATTTACCAAAATTAAAAAGCTGAAAAGAAGTTAAGGAGAAGTTGTAAATTCAAGAATAGAATGGGTGAATTTCACAATAAACAAGTGAAATTGAGTATATCAACAAGAAGAGATAGTAAATTTAGAAATAAAATTAACAAGAAATAAATTGGAGAGCGATAATTAGAAAGCGATTAATTACAAGTAATTGGCACGAAGAATTGATTTGAATGATATGAAGCATAAAAGAATGATGAAAATAGTTTCGGATGATAAATTTGTTGGAATAAACAAATTTATACGTTGAATGAATGGAAATGAATCTTTCCTTTTTATGACATTAAATAAGTGAATGATTGGTATGGTGGTGTACAGACAGACCGATAAACGGACGGACACAGACAGACACATATCTGTGATGACCAATTTTGATCAGAATTATTGAAAGAAAATAAAAAAATAACGAAAAGATTGGAAAAATGATGCCTTTTAATAGTAGCAAAAATAACAAAAAAAAAAAATGATTTTTTCCTTCACTTTTTTTTCAGTTCAATTATTCTTAACCATAATTGTAAACTTAATTAATTAATTTTTAACTGCAATAATTTTCAAATTGATTTCCATAAATTTGAACGATTTTTGTATTTTGCTTGTAAAATGTTATCTCTTTAAAAATTAAAAGAAAAAAAATGTTAATAGGAATTTTCAGGAATTGCTCATAATTACTGATAATTCTTGTGTCATATCACAAGTTTTATTGGCGCTTACGTCACGATGATATTTCACAAATATCGTTCTCATTCTCATATGAATAACAATTCAAAACATTTTCAACCATTTGATAAATATTTTTGAGTTAAATGATGGTGACATTTGAGAAGAGTATGAATGATAGACTATTTTGGCTTTCTTTTTTTTTAAAGAAATATGCTTTCTTCAAGTATGGCGCAAATTTTTTATGGCTCATTGAAGAAAGTAAACAAGGAAAAACAAATATCAGGCTCTTTTCAATTTTTCACATGCTTTTTATTGATTATTTTGTTATGTATTTGATGCTTTTCATTATTCAAAAATGAAGTTGAGATTCATGCTTCTGGCTCATTTTTGTTGGCCACATTCTGTTTAATAATTTTACTTCATATATATATATATATATATGTATATTCAATGCAATGTAAGCAACTAAATTTAGTCACAAAAGGTAAACATAGGAAGTTCTAGGAGAGAAAAAAACAAATCTTTGAGCCAAAAGATAAGAAGAAAAATAAAAGCCCAATTTTTGGATCAAATGTCAATATCTGAATGCATTTCTTGTCCATAATTTTTTCCTCATTTTTCATTTTTACTCTTTTTTCACGAAATATTTTTAAAATTCCTAGTTTTTTCAACATTTTTTTTTATAAAAAATTTTTTCTATTAGAATTTAGTGATTACGATGATAATGGTGTGATTCTACTGGTATGATTGATAACGATCAGTTAAATAAGTAGGAAATTAATCTAAAAAAAAAAAAATGTTTTAGTAGATATTATAGGATTTTTGATAAAAGTGTATCATAACAATGAGATTTCTTAACAAATTAATATTATCAATTGATTTTGTATCAACCAAAATTTCAATTTGTATTGTAGTTTCTTTCGTTTCATCAACCTTAATTTCTGATCAAATAAGAATTCGGAGCTGTAATTGTTACCAGAATCTGACAACAATACATAATTTTTCCTCATACAAATTAGAATAATTCTTTTTATTGATCCATAGAAATTAAACAAGAATTTTATTTTCTTGAACAATAAAATCCTATTCTTATTTGATTATCTCTCTTGTCCAAATTCCTATATGTCATGCTTTTGCTTCTTCACATACAAATAAAAATTGCTTTCTTTTTATTGACCCATGAAAAACCAAACAAAAATGACAATGCAAAAATAAATAAACGAAAATAGTGCAAATTCTTTAATGTCTTATTAATATTTTTATCTTTTATACAATAATGCATTAAGCATATAAAGCAGAAAAAAAGAATAAAAAACATTTACATATACTTTTTGCTATGTAAATAATATAGCAAAATTTATTTATTTATAGTACAAATTCAATTCGCATTTATTGTTAGATAAAATAACAACAAATTATTTCTGCAACAATAAATATACTGATGATTGTATTATAATTGCTTGTTATTTGATGTGGAAGAATGATTCTTCTTGTTCATGCACATACAACAATAACAGAATCACCGGATTGTGAATTTTCGTTTATATCTGGTAGGATTAAGAGCAATTAAGAAAAACTTAACAATGTTAAATTACCTTTTTTTTTCTTTTTTGATTTGAGTTTATTTAAACCTTCTTACTTCTATTCAATTTTATGGTTTTTTTCTTTTTTTTTTCTTGCAAATACACCAATTCAAGTGATTGATTGTAAAATCACAAAAAAAAAAGAAGAAAATCATGCCTTTCAAATTACAATAAGAGAAAAAACAAATTTTAAAAAGCAAATGAAATGAAAAATCAAATTATCCCATACTAGTAAAAAACAGAAAGCAAAGGAAATTTTGGAAATAATAACTTTGATGATATGGGAATTAGCAATTAATTAAATATTTTTATTGGTATCGAAATTATTTAGTAATTGAATAATTTCAATTCATCATATTAATCAATTCATCTTCAATTTTAACGACTCTTTTTTCTTGATTGCTTGAATAAATTTTTTACAAAAAAAAAAAAAACAGCAAAATGAGCATGGAAAAATTCATTTTTGTAATTAAAATCACAATGCAGTACTTACATTATTGTTGAAAAGGAAAATTTGGGAATTTGAAATAAGTAAGGCGACTAATTTCAAAAATTCAAAAGGCAATAAATGAAGCAATTTTAACTGATCAATTTTCATATTTTGATATGGGAAAAAATAATAAGCGATAGTAAATGCATCAAAAAAGCGACAAAAACAAACAAAACAAATACAGAAACTGAAAATGAAATGAAAAAAAAGAGATGAACAAGCAAAAATTTTAAATAATAATAAGGAATAAAAATAATCGTAAGAATTTTTGCAATAATTTTTATAATAATAGTAACAATATGGAAATGTTATTTTTGAAGTATATCTTATTTTTAACTTATGCAAATTTTCATTTTTCAAAAATAATAAATACCTAAATCAAATATTCATATCAGTTATTGTTGATGAAACTATCTCATTTTCTTTATCGTTTTTCCATTTTCATAAGTCAGATAATTATTAAAAAGTCAAATGAAAAAAAGAAAGAAAACTGAAATAAAATAATAAACGAAATGGAATGGAAAATTTTACTAAATTAGAATAAAACTTTAAATAATAAAAAAAATTTTTGAACAAATAAACAGCTAAAACAAACAAGCAAACAAATATAAATAATTAAATAAACAAACCAACGAGTAGGCAAAAAGGTTAAAAGATTAAAATACGAAGAGAATTGAACAAAAAAGAGATGAAATGAAATGAAAAAAGTGAATAAAATAAGGGAAAGAAAAAAAAGAAACATTGCAATATTTTTATTTACATACACTCATAATTTTCATTTTATAAAAATATCACAGAAAAAGCTTTGATCACATAAAAGCAAAGCATAAGTTTAAATTTGAAATAATGTAAAATATATTTTAAATCATAATACATCTTATGCATTGTATAATACATTTAATTCAATTCCTAAAAAAAAATTAATTACTTTTGATATGATAGAAAAAAGAAAAAAGCAACAGGAAAAAAAATACAAAAATTGCCATTTTATGATTTCACAAAAAAAAAAGAAAAAAGAAAAAATTGATAAAAAGCTGATGATTGGCTAGAATGATAAAAGAAATTGAATTACCGAATTGAAAAAGCGCAAAAAAAATTTCACCAATTGGCAATAATGACAGCATATCAGCGTATAAAAGGCTTAGAATTTATTAACTAATAAATCAACAAATCAATCAATTGATAAAAACCTTTCCCATTTTCTTTCAACTAATTAAAAATGATGAAGCTATGATGTATCACTTGTTTGAAAACCACTATCTGTTGTATCATTACCATCTTCTTCCAACATCCGTCGTATATCATCTTTAAGATGGTCCTTGCTACAACTTGGAATAATACCATTCTCTTTCACCAATATTACATTTTCATCTGAAAGTTCCGGAAGTTCAGGAACTCGAACTTGCATATCAGCAATTAATGTTGTTAATTCATCGCTGGTGATCGAAACAGCATCACCGCTAACATGTGAACCAATTGCACCCGTCTGAAATAACAAAAAATGAAGAATTTTGTGCACCCTTCGTTCCCCTTTTTTCTGTTTTGATTAGTTCGACAAACGTAATATCAATCAACTAGCTTTTTGAGAGGAGAAAAAAGTACAGAGATTTGATTATGATAAAAATAAAGTTTGAAATTATATATCAGCGCACAAAATTTTGGGATTTATCAATTAATTAACAAAATGACAATCAAAAAATTTGATAAAATGTCAACTTATTTGAGTATTTATTTCATTACACCTAAAGTCAATTGCACGAAGACAATAAATGGTACTAAATTATACAATGGAATGACAGTTTTTAATTGGATACAACTGAAATATAATATTTTAAGTAGGCAAACTTGAAATTAATTTACTAATTAACGTAATTAAAAATACAATATTTCGAATAAATAAAAATTCTTCCAAATAAAATAGTTGAAAATACCAGAATTCAGATAAATGAACTCAAAATTTCCAAATAATATAATTAAATACTATAATTTGAGTAAGTGAATTTGAAAATTTCTAATTAATAATAACCATATGGGTATCATTTTGAATTTCAATAATTTATCACAAAAGAAAAACAAAAGTTAACGAACTAAAGAATCATCGTCCAAATCACAAACTGAGCTCCCTCTTAACTGAGTGTGTGTCCATTTCTCGGCTTTCTGTAATCATTCGAGAATTAAATATTAAAATAAAAATGAAATAGATAACCTTATAAAGACCACTTCGAATTTCAATTGCATGGAATATACTCTCGCCTATTATGAATGTATTTGTTGTCTTCAATATCTGCTAAAGCTTTCAATAGCTTGGTAAACAACGATTTACCTTAAATTCAAGATAACTTCAATGTTTATCTAAATTTCTAGCAGTTAAATCGAGGAGGATACTTACTCTAAGTTCAAGATGAGTAATAGCTTGTTTCAAATCAGCAATATGTTGCATTGCTTCACTATACTTTAATCGTTCCATCACTGATCGTTCCTTTAATTCACTTTCTACTTCAATCGCTTTACGTCGTTCGTCCTTAATTTGATCAGAAAGTTCTTTTTGACGCTAAAAAAAACCAAAATAGAGTAAGTAATTACGATTTAAAAATTAAATAATAACGGCTAAAAATATAAATTTGTTAATCAAACAATATAATAATTTTAAATAATGAAAATGATAACGAATCTTTCAATGATTACAACAACAATAATCATGATTGAAATTGTAAAAGATAATTAGAATGAATAACAAACCTGCAAAATATCACTTTTTTCATCTCTTAATCGTTTCATTTCTTCATCTTGACGTTTGAGTTGATTTGTACAAACATGATTCTGTAGAAAAAAGGGGATAATTTAAATTGAAATATATGGGGTCTTTTTCCTTTTTTTAATTCTTCGATAAAATCATTCATTTCAATCATCTAATTTTATGGTAATTTATTTTTGTACAAAAACATAAGTCTGTATTTTCGTGCACAAATTTTTAATTTGTTCATTAATAGGAGAATGAAAAGTCAAAGTTGAATGAAACGAATTTTTAAAAAAGTTAGATCTTCTTGAATGATATAGAAATAATAATATATCTCCACAAAATATTTGCCACTAAATACATTTACTCAAACTTAATCAATTTGTCATCTAATGTAATTTGTTTGCAAATGAATGATTAATGAATTAGTGAAACAAAAATCGGTTGAACCGGATTTTCAACGTGCAAAAATTCGTTTCACCATTTATTGTAATTTGTTTATGAATGAATGATTAATGAATAGAGAAGTAAAGATCAGTTAATTACTAACAGTTTAACCAAAGTAGTTGGATGCAAGTTTATATGAGGCATAGTAATTAATGAATATGTCTAATTCTCATAGCTATTAACAAACAAAACTGATTAATTGATGTTGGTTTAATTTCATTTAATTTCTGTATTCAATGTTGAAAAATTCACAACAAATTATAAGTGTAATCAAGATACTAACTTGTGTCTCTAACTCCATCACTTTTTGGCGCATTTCTTTTAATTCAGCAACAGTATCCGCCTCTCGAATTCTTACACCCATTAATTGATCTTCAAGTTCTTTTATCGTCACATAACCTGCAAGGAATTTGTGGCAATAAATTCATCAATATCATATCATATCAATGATACAGAGAATAGTGCATAAATGAAATTAATGCATTAATATGACAATATTGATTAGTTCTTTTTTTTTTATTAAATATATCTTACCGTAAGAATCTGAAGCACTACAAACATTTTGAAATAAATGTCCTATGCTTTTTTTTTTCAATAAGGATTGTTGGAACCATCTTAGATTCCAAAATCAATGGACTAAATTGTGCGGACGTAGCGCTCTCGATTTTCTTGTTCCTTCAATCAGCAGCAATACATAATTTCATGTTGTTATCAAGTGGATGTAGTCAACGATATTATTAGATTTTCAAAAAAAATGTGCAGTAATGAAAATCATGG
>NW_018108415.1:35801-54104 GCF_000183805.2 Loa loa | reverse complement strand
GAATGAATGATTAATGAATAGAGAAGTAAAGATCAGTTAATTACTAACAGTTTAACCAAAGTAGTTGGATGCAAGTTTATATGAGGCATAGTAATTAATGAATATGTCTAATTCTCATAGCTATTAACAAACAAAACTGATTAATTGATGTTGGTTTAATTTCATTTAATTTCTGTATTCAATGTTGAAAAATTCACAACAAATTATAAGTGTAATCAAGATACTAACTTGTGTCTCTAACTCCATCACTTTTTGGCGCATTTCTTTTAATTCAGCAACAGTATCCGCCTCTCGAATTCTTACACCCATTAATTGATCTTCAAGTTCTTTTATCGTCACATAGCCTGCAAGGAATTTGTGGCAATAAATTCATCAATATCATATCATATCAATGATACAGAGAATAGTGCATAAATGAAATTAATGCATTAATATGACAATATTGATTAGTTCTTTTTTTTATTAAATATATCTTACCGTAAGAATCTGAAGCACTAGCAGGATCTGATGATTCTGCGTTGATTGTACCAATTAAAGTTGCTGTTAACTTGGCTAAACGTTGTCGAGCACTTTGTGGTACTATCGTTGAAAGTTGTTGTTGTTGTTGTTGTTGTTGTTGTTGCTGCTGCTGTTGTTGTTGTTGTTGTTGTTGATGTTGTTGTTGTTGTTGATGTTGTTGTTGTTGTTGTTGTTGTTGTGACACTTTGTCATTTGATGTGACACCTAAATCTAAAGCTATTATTTTTAAAGTCAATTTAATGGTATTCATTTAATACCTTTAAATATAAAGCTTAAAGCTATTAAATTAACTTTAACAATAATACATTATTTCATTTTTCTTTCATATTTATTAAATAGATTTTTTTGAAAAAGAAAAGAAACTGCAATAAGATAGAAAAATTTGCATTAATACTTCATTAAAATATATTATATTAGTAAACACCTTTGCATCAAACGTAATTTTTTTATGTGAAGGCGTATTATTCGATAGCGTAAAACATAACATGTAAAATTATTGGTAAAAAGGTATACCTTGCGAATCGCCAGCTGCAGTATTATGTAGCTGTAAGTTAAAATTCGAAAGTGTTGCACCTCGTTCCAAACACGTTTTTGACGTATTACTTTCTAATACACGATTACTGACATATTTCTAAAAATCATTTCTGCAAGTTAACTTATCCAGATTAGTTAATATTTCTTACAAAACACGCACGTGAGTATTCTACAAAAAAATTATACAACGCTCACAAATTAATAGTCTATCCTTAAATATTTCACATGTATAATAACGTATAATAATTATTGTTGAAAGAAAAAAAATCTACCGTCCAATGTTGTTCTAATTCGACAAGTCGTTGTCTCATTTCTTTAAGAGATAAAGAAGCTTCAGCTTCACGCATTTTTACCGAGATTAATTCTTCCTGTAAACCGGCGACGCCATCATCCGGTGGACGTTCACGTAACCTTTTATTTGCTAACTCTAGCTCCTAAAGAAAACATTACATAATTGTTGTAGATATGATATAAATAATAATTAATGAGAATAAAATTATTTTCGAACTGATCATTTCCGTTCTATGTTTTCATGACGCTATGAAATTTCATCACCTGAATTCGAAGTTTCAAATCTTTGATAATAATCTCATTATCTGCTTCACGTGCGCGCGTGTCAATGATCTCTTGTTGTAATGCATGAATATGCTCAATCATTGATGTATCATCCACTTGCGTAGCACACTCTGTTAATTCTTCATTCTTCTAAAAAATCCAACATTAATTGAATAACTTTGTGCCCATTTAAAAGAAAATTTTTAAATT
The DNA here is from genome assembly GCF_000183805.2 of Loa loa. Classification (NCBI taxonomy): domain Eukaryota; kingdom Metazoa; phylum Nematoda; class Chromadorea; order Rhabditida; family Onchocercidae; genus Loa; species Loa loa. The sequence continues at coordinate 52,286 of NW_018108415.1, read as the reverse complement.
TAACAAATTCAACATTTTTCAAATCATTTGGTAATAAATTTCCGGCAATCAGATTGAAATGTTTCTAAAAAGAAAAGAAACAAAAAAGAAGAAAAGAAATAACATATGAATAATTGTTTACTGATGCTAAATAAGCTTTTTAAATGAGCCTTTAAATTTAAATTTTTAAAATTGTCCTTTATCATCCATTTGATCTTTCATCCAAAATATAAGCTAACACTTCCAATGACAATGACCATCATTTAATGCATGTCCATTCTTCGCATTTGTCACAACTGCTATTACTACTACTACTGCATAATTATCATCATTATCTACTTACATCGTCATTGTAATACAACGAATATACCGCATAGGGTTCTTGCAATTTTATATAACCAAACATTTGAAAAACCATTGCAGTTATGGTCACAATAATAATTATTTTTACTGATTGTTATTATTATCATTATTATTATTATTCATTATCGCTATTAACACTATCTTGTTATGATTGGTATTCTTGTGAAATATTTCTAAGGAAAATTCAAAAATAATATCATTAAAAATAAGCCGGCATATAATTTGATTAATTAACTACTTCATGTATGTATTTATACATATATAATGTAATCCATTGTAATATCTGTCCTAATATTGCTATGACAGCTGAATCATTTCTGGTAAAGAACGATAAATGATACAAGAAAAATGATAAATCATATATGTCAGAAAGGAAATAAAAAAGAAGGAAAGACTGTTCTAAGCCCTCAAATAATCTATTTCCCCGGTCATTTATATTTTTGGGAATTTGACGACTTTGTCTTTGTTTCATTTATCTCGTCATCAAAAAAAGGAAAAAAGAGAGAGAAATCAATAGTTTTATTTTTATAAAAGGAACAAACCATTTTATAACAACTAAAAAAAGTTCAGGTTGAAATCTCATAAAATAAATATAGAGCACTGACTGGAAAAAAAGACTTTCATTATCTTTGTCGTTTTCAAATTTTAAAATTGTAAGAATTTCTTAGTCTTAATTTTTAGACATAATTTAAAATGTTCATTTGATTGCATTTATACCATTTCTTAAATAATAAATTTATAAATTTTGCATAATTTTCCTCTGAAATGAATAAAAATAGGAAAGAATGACGAAACAAACTTTGCAACTTAAATCACGAATAGTATCGTATGCTTCTTCCAATCGCCGATGAGCGTCTGAATTAATATCGCGAAGTTTCAGCAGTTCATGTGAAATGCTCATGCAATTTTCCGCTTCTTGCGCTAAATTTACCTGACCTTTTATTAAACGGTCAGCTAATGCTGCACTTTCTTGTTCCAAATAATCAATTCGTTGTCTTAGCAAGCGATTTTCGGTTCGTAATCTCTGAAAAAGCAAAAAAAAAAATTTATTTGAAAAATAAAAAATGTAAAATTGTTAAATGTATCTTTCACTCTTTTATTTGTTACTTTTTAAAATTTCTACATTTTATTTTATCCATTTCTTTGTATTTTTTCTCCCGTTTCGCTTTCCTTTTGGGACAATTTCTCTCCCACTCATTTATTTAAAAATGAAAGAAGACAGACTATTTCATGACACATTTGGGAGTTATTTTAAAAATTAATATTTTAGGCGAATGAATCGTTTGGGGAGAAAAAAAAAGATGTTGCGACAACTTTATATCTTTTCCATATTTATTTTTGTTCACATTAAAATGCAATTGCTTTGAATTGATTTGTTTACCAGTAATTTCAATGAATGAAAAAATGAATAAATAAGCGGAAAAAAAGAACAAAGAATATGTCAAATTATTTCATTTGAAATGGGTATTTTCAATGTATTAAAAAGAAAAATGTTAGTAAACAAGTGAATTAAACAAACAAAAACAAAACATTTTAAAAGAGATTAGAGAAATCCTTTTCTGTTAGATAAATTTAAAGAGAAACATTTTAAGGAAAGCTAAAATTTTCCATGTTAGACGAATTTAATTCACAAAAAGAAAGTATTTAAAGGAAGGTTTGATACAAATTTTTGTATTGTCATTTGATAAAGAATATTCAGCAAATTATTGTCAATGGGATATAAGATGGAAAAAAACTTTTGCATTATCATTTGATAAGCAGTGTTTAAGAAATAATAATCAATAGAATATAAGTATTATCATTTGATAAATAGCAACAGATAATTATCAATAAATTTAAAGTTATTTACAATGTTTGCGTTTGTCATCCTTTCCATATTGTATGCTTTAATAATGAAAATGTAGGGCCACTTTTTATTAAATGGATTAGTAAGAAAAGAAAATGTAAGCGATGAATTATAAGTGATTAAGTAATCAAGTAAATAAGTAAATAAAGAAACTTTCAGCACTTAGTGATACACCAAGGAAAAAAGAACAGGCAAATAAAAAAACCATTAGTGATCTGCCGATAAGAAGTCACATTTGGGTAAACAAAAAAAAACTTTTAATATTACAGAGGAAAACTTACTATTAACTAAAATAACTTTGCAAATGGATTGACTAACACCCTGGTAGAACTTCATCGCCGCTTAATTTGATCAATTATTCATTTTCATGGTGCAAATGTTGAAAAGTGTCAAATGTCAACAAATTACAAGATATTTTCAAAAATTTCAAATAAATTAGGAAAATATAGCTTCAGCTCATTACAATATGCTATCAATCTTTTCACTGTATTCGATCCAAATCGAGCCTTATCCGAAATCGGAATGGAGCATTGGGGTTTAAATTTTCAAATAATGTCATTTGTATTACTATTCTATTCTTGTCAACATGAGCGACTGATCTATAACATTAGCAAACAAATCGCCTGAATTTCGTCGCCACAAAAATGACAAACACTTTACAGAAATCTTTGTCTTTTTCTTTTTTTTTAAATTCGCTATGGGTGAATAATTGCAGCATGAAAAAGGACAAATTTACTTATAGATAAATTAGCTATTTATGCACTGGCAAATTAATTTGTCTGGAAATGTCAAAAGAAAAATGAAGAAAAAGGAAAGTAGAAAAATTTTTCATTCGTAATTTAAGAATTAAAAGGGATTTTAATTGCAATTTTGCAATTAAAGTAAGTGTTGCAACTTTCGAATAAAAATATATAAATAAATGAATGGCAAATTGTTTTACGAAAAATTAAATTTTCAAATGGAATACAACAATTTTGGCAGTCTAAAACGAAATACTTCCAAAAAAAGAAAAACAAACTTAAACTCATAAATCTGTGGATGGAAAATGTAAGCTCATAAATTAAGTTGCCAATCTGGTAATTTAAAACTAATTATTTACATATGCAATTCAATTATTCCTTTTTCAATGCTTTTCATGTATTTTTTTTTAAACCAATAAAAAAATTCGCCAATTTTTTTTTTTTGTTTTCACAAAATTTTATCCAACAATATTTCCCGTAAACGAATATAATGTTTCTAGCAATTTTATATGCAAATACATTTGGTGTATGTTGAAATCAGAAAAAGACTAATGCATCCGGTATTAATGGAATAGAGCGGGAAACGGGATGGAGAAAGAGGACAATGTAAGATTAATTGTTAAATTTCGTTAATCTAAAAGTAGTGTCGTTATCTCTTGATTATTTCTTTTTTGTGTGATTTTTTTTTTTTAATTGCAACAATTTCTACATCGGTTATGGTATTTCGCTGATTGAAAATGAAATGTTAGATTTTGATATCATAAAAAATATCTATTTCAAATATATTTTATTGCTATGTTTAAGAATATTCGGATAATTAAATGGAAAGATAGAACAATACATTAACATATCCCTAATAAATTTTGGCAAAAAAACGTATACTGTAATAAAATCGTAGCAAAAAGTATGTGCTTTGATAAAACCCTAGCAAAAAAATGTATCGTAATAAAGTTCTAGAAAAAGCATATGCCGTAACAATGCTGTATCAAAAAATATACCATAGTAAAACATACTGTATTAGGAATATACTGTACTATATGTAATGAAGTTCTGGAAAGAAAATACATACTGTAGTGAAGTTCTGGTAAACAACGAGGAAAAGTAAGAAGAGAATAAAACGAAATTATAATGAAATTTCTTGCCAAATTTTATGGAAATTTCATTTAAAAAAAACAAACCTTTTTCGTCCATTGAAATTTTTGCCATATTTTACGTTGTCGATAAACCATTTTTCTGATAAGTTACTTTTCTGACTGATAACTAATAAGTGAAAGAGTACAATAATTGATGTAAATTTGATTCGATGACTGAATTGTTAAAAATAATTGGCATATATTGAGAGATGTAAAAAAATTTTCAGAACAAAAGGAAGCGGAAATCAATTAATTCGCATATTTAATTATGAAGCGGAACTTTCGCACGCAATATTTTCAGAAAAAATATAAAATTCTACTTGAGGAATAATGGATGGTGTAATAAAAAAACAACAAGAATGGTACAAAGAAGATTTCAATTTGAAAAGTTTTAGATGTGAGATTTAATGAATTAAACAAATGAAGTAACGAAATATAAAGTAACGGAACAGAAATAATGTTTCAAAAATTATCGTAAATGATCTGCTTACTTTTTTTTCAACAGCTGAATACTTGGTGCATTTTTAAATTTCAAAGAATTGAATTTTTTAAAAACGAAGAGATATTCTAAAATTATGATTTTTAATGTGAATTCTTCCAATAATTATTTCAAAATTTACCATTTTTTATCCAATCATATTTGCTTCAAAAAAAAAAATCTTTTTTAAATTCACGAATGGCTTTTTTTTCTTATAAGGAATTTTCAAGGTGAAGTTTTAACCTTAAATGGAATTTTAAAAATCGAATAAATTGAGTAAAATGCAATGGCGTTGAAAATGTACAATCATTCTAGATTTGAAAGAAATTTCAATGCTTCAAATGTATTCAAATGTCACTGTATTTGATTTTAAAAAAAAAGAACATGTAGAGCAAAAAAAAAAAAAATAGCTATTATTGGTCACCGATGTTACCTGTCAATACAACAAAGTTCTGTTTAAAAAATTTTTTAACTTTTTTTTTGGATAAATAAATAGCCGCATGTTAGAGGTATATAATGAGTTCCGAATGCAGAAAATAGCATATGATGAAGGAGGAACAGATTGTTTCCTGCTTTAACATAAGTTTATGAATCATTTGAAGTGATGATTTCATCGTTTTTTTTTTTTTTGCTTTTCTTCACTTGAAAAACTAGGAAGTGAATCGGATTGAACTGAAAATATCGTGAGGTAATACTCGTGACGAATTGAAATGGCTAGAAAACACAAATGATGTTTACAATTAATGATGATAATGATAATGATGAATAAATGATAATGACGATAATGATAAATGATAATGATAGTGATGATGATGATGATGATGGCGATGATGATAATAATGATAATGCTAGTGTTGAGGGAAGAGAAATACCATAGAGAATTTACTGATAATTTACTGATGATGGAATAAATAAATGGAAACAGGTAAAACCAGCTCGACTCCAATTATAGCTACCGGTAAAGTACATTATTTCAAGTGACATTTCTAAGTGGACATACATACACATACATCACATACATTAATATAAACATGTATGTATGTATGTATGTATGCCATTCACGCATACCTTGACATACAAGGTAATAATAGTAAAGGTTTTCAAAAGTGCTTCATTTCACAGGACATATTTCTTAACTTGTCCAAATTAATCTGTCACCATTCTTCTTTCAACGAATTTCTCATGCTGGCAGATAACAAAAATTTCTGCTATTACATACTTTTTGGTCTTTCTGCAAAAAAACAAAATAAAATGAAAAATTCAAGTAATAAGGAGGAAAACGGAAATGAAATGGAAAAGTTTTAAAAAAAAGTTTGATTAAAGCTCTTGATTAAGAAATAAAAGTCAGAAAAAAGTTTGGAATCAATGAAGCGAATAGTAATAGAAATATGGATGGGAAGGATAGGATGTAGTTGAGAGTTAGCTTAGTATGATTCAAATGAAATTAGACAAAAGGATTGAAATTTTTTAGGCCGAAAAAGACGAATACAAAAAAAGAGCCTGCGATAGAAGAAATATTGGTAATTTCTCATTTTTGAAATGAAGAAAAAAATATGGATAATTAGCTAAAACTAACAAATGACAAGTATATATTATCAATTGTGAACATTAATAGGAATTTATTGTGTAAAATGTATTTAAAAGGTAAGCGTTTCAAATGTTACTGATATTGGCTAATTTCAATGCTATTCAATACAAAAGAGGAAAAAATTCGATTTTAACATCATCCAATTTTTAATTCTAAGTGAAACAATTTGAAAGATAAAAAGATATAATTAAGACAGGTTAATGAGTTAAATGAGTAAAAAAAGAAATACAAATTTGTCCAAAGAAGAATAATGAATGAAAAGATGAAGAAAAGAAAGAGAAGGAATGAAATGAATGATTGTTAAATGAAATGAGTGGAACCTTCTCAATGTCTTCTTTAAATGGAAAATGGAAATTGACAGAGCGAAAATAAGACCAAAAATATGAATATGTCAGGACCAACTAAAATCAAACAAGCAACAAAATACCATGAAAAAATATGCAATGCATTTGAAGTACTTTTTTTCCAAAAAAATAAAGTTTTTTTTCTTTTAGAAAAAAAACTATTCCTTATAGGATTTTCAAATCCGAAACTTTCAATTTTAATTTTTAAGCAAAAAAAAATAGTTAAAAAGTTTTTGTTACTGTTGCTGTATGATTATATTAGCACCCTTAGATTATCACATCACAACAAAATGAATAGATAGATTATCACATCACTTTGATGTGATATGATAATCTATCTAACTTTTCGATCTAATTATCTCTAACTATTCGCTAGGCTATTTTTCAAGGATAGAAAATTATTTGTCATTGGCCTTTTTTACCAAAATTATTTGCCAGGTTTTTTTTGAGAAATAAAGTATCACTTCTTATTGGCTAGATCCTATTATAATAATGAAACATATCTGTTACTTATTTTGATGGGATAAGGCTTTTTTCTTTTCCTTGGTATAAAATAGTTCTAAATTTCTATTCAACCTGTACAATTACTCTTTGACTGTTAGAATTCTGGATGAATAATTTTACAAAACCAAATTGAAATTCACTTATTTAATTTACAATGATTTAAAATTAAAGCAAATTTTTTCGGATAATTGAAAGTTGTAATTTTTTCGAATTTGTATTGAATATCTTTAGTAACAAGAATATTAGCAAAAAAGCTTTGACATTATTAGTGGGAAATGCCGCAAGTGACAGTGAAGAGAAATGAAGTTGTAATAGTAATTAGCGAAACGTTCGATAATGTACTAATAATGGACGATGCGTACTGTCAAGGACATCATTTCATGGATTCATGTGGATATTAAAATATTTACAAAATGATTGGTGTAACTTTTAAATATAACATATATTTCTAAACAATTCAATCAATAAAGCAATCGATAATGCAATCAATATTCTCTATGCTTCATTTACAGGGTTATATTAAATATCACTTAATGCACAAACGTAATCAATAATGATTATCTTTTATCATCATGCCCCATTAAAGGGCCACATCAAATGACATACATTCTTGCATAAACTTCAAAATATTCCATTACGTTTCGATCATATTGTAATTATAACAAATAGCATTTAAATGTGACCTTTTGATTGATTGTTCAAGGCTATTTAACACTAAATACTTTGCGAAAGCTCTGAATAATAGCCACAAAAAAAAATGATCAATGACCCTATTTTATAATGTAACATATAATCGCACATAAATCATACACATATAGAAGGATGTGAAAGGAAATTTACTTCCTGAAGTTATTTTACTAATCCGGAATTACTCGAAACAATTTTTTCTCGTCTCTTTCCTATTGAATACAAAAACAGAAGGGGACAAAAAAATGCTTCATTAACTATTATTTGACTAAGGGGAATAATCAATTAAAAAATGTATGCCCATTTATAAATTAACAAATTTTAGAAATAAAAGTAAGCAATAGGAAAAGTATAGTGTAAATGGACATATTGTTCATTACTAATTAAAAAAAACCTGATACTAATCAACAATCTCTTTTTTTTCAGAAAAAGACATCATGCATTCATTTGACATATTTCAAGTAACTTCAGTAAAAATTATAAACTTTCAATTACTCGATAGTAATTGAAAATTTTTTTTCGATTCTTTCTTCTTCATTGTATGACAAATGTAACAAAATGAAAAAATTTGAGAATAAATAAGATCATTTTATATATATATATATATAATCAGTTAATACTATGTTTGTGCTATCAGTAAAATGAGATCAACTTCGAACTGACCTACATTGAAGTTCAAATAATTTGTCCAACCAACAACCGATATATCCGATTCAGATGACCTTTTAAATCATTCTCTGAGCATCCTAATTATTTCTAAAATATATATGGAATAAATTATTATAAAGTTATGATTCATTATCACTTTGAAACTGCAAAATGTAATCTAAGTTTGGCTCATCAATTTCGTACATAAAATCATGTAAAATGTAAGCTTATATTTCACGAAAAAAATGAGATAAATGAAGTAAATGTTTGAGCAAAATTTTCGCAGAAAAGTTCTTGGATTGCTAATTTATTTCATCACATATCAAAAATAAGTAAAAAGATTGATAAAGAATAACAATGAATAGAAGTGAGTCATCAAAAGATGTGAAAATTCAAAGATAAATTGACTCTTTTTCCATTTAAAAAAATGAAGCATAAAATAGATTTACAAAATTTAAAGACGAAATTGTTTAAAATGGAACCTAAAAGAACTTCAAGCAGTTCAAAACTTAATAAAAACAATTTAAGAAAAAAAGTTGTTAATGGAAAAGGACGAAAGATTTTTATCGCTGTTCGTTTTTTTTTTTTCAGAAAAAGAAAAATCTTTTTCTCAATGAAGATTTTGCTTTTTATTTTTTCCACATTAATCATATGAGTGATAAATTGGATTCTTTTTTTTTTTGGAATGACTGGCAAGGTAAATTGAATGCTTCGTGACTGATAAATTGAACCCTCTGGTAAGAATTGATAAATTAAATTTTAATCAAAAGAAATTGAATTGAATTCGTCGAGACTAATATAATTATGCAAAAATTTAGCAATTTTTTTTAGAAAAAGCAACTGAGATCCGGAATTATTTAAGTGAAAAAAGTAATCGAAAAAAGAGAAATCTATTAGAAGTAATTTTGGTTATTAGAAAAGAATACAATTACGGTATAAATGGCTTAAAAAGATTTGAGAGAAAAAAGAAATTGGAAATGGAATGATTGTCAAGTAAAGAAAGGTATTCAAACTGGTTGAAAACAATTTTTGAGGAAAAAAAATGAGAAAAAGAAATTTAAACGAATGATTCGTTAATATTCGTTACAACAATCTTTTTCCTGTTCAAAATTAATGATTTTGCTTTCCTTTTCTCCTTTTTTTCCTACCATTTTAAGAAAAATGAATTTTTGAAATAAAATACTGAGAAATAGCTTGTATTGATTGTACTTTATAGCATGAGAAAATGAAAATATTTTGATTTAAAAGTCCTTGTAAAAAAAATTCGAAATAAATCCTGTGAAAAGTCCATAATTTGAATTGAATTTTTTTTCAAAATTTATGCAAACGGATTTTATTCTACTTAGTGCTACTTTTTTTCAGCAAAGTCAGTTAATTTTAATTGTTACAAAAATTCAAAATAAACCTTTTTTTTAACAAATATTTAAAGAATTGGAAAAAATTTTTTTTATGACTTTCTATAATATTTGATAGTAATGAGTCAGTTGAATGCAAAATATTTACTTTCACTAAAAATGATCACAGAGTATCCAATGATAGTGTTTCATTAACATGGCTTACAATATATATCTATTAGTCGAGCATATCTTTTGTGTCGCACGGGCATGTCCTTTGTATCACATGTATATATCGTGTTAAAAAAGTGTTGAAAAAGATTGCAGTATGTAACAGACATATTTGTTGACTAGCATTAAAACTTTGGGAAAGTGATGTTTAAGACTTATATCAAACAATGTTTCCGATGGAATCGTAAGTACAAAAATCAATTAACTTGAATAAACAAAGGTAAAAGAGGTAGATATTAAATTTCTAGATCAGAATTTGAGAAAACTGCAAAAGGAATTGACGGGAAAATGGTAAATTTCAAAATCATATCCGATCAAAAACATCCGAGAAATATCAGTCTCAAATCTCAAACCTCAATCTTAAACATCACTTTTTCAAAGTCTTAATTAACCTAACATTAACTGAATAATTTCTACTCCCAGTGTCAATATGTAAGCATAGCATTTTTATATTCCCAAATATGTCCCAAATACTCCCAACATGCCAAATGCATAGCATTTTTATATTGTTAAAAAGATGCTGAAGCTGAAAAATTAACCAATTTCTTAGAAATTTTAACAATTAAATGACAGGAGGTTTTGAAAGTCCTAACAAAATGTGGTTTGAAAACAAAATAAAACTTAAAATTTCATTAAAATTTTTACGAAATTACAAAATGTTTGGAAACAGTGGTAATAAAATGAGACAAAACGGTTTGGATGAGAGCTGTAAAAGTAATAAATAAAAGGAAGCGTTAAAATTGAAATTAAAATTTATCATTCATCAATGATCATAAGACATTGAACTAATCAAAGTAAAATAGTTGAATTAAGGACATTTTTCTATTACCAATGTATGATCATGTTATGAATAGGTAACCACTGTATCTATCATTAAATATGAAATTCAATCCCAGTAAACAAATATTGAGTTAAAATTTACCGTAACTTATTAATATCATCTCCTGGCAGTTGATACCAATAATTAAAATAAACTCATAATTTATTGAAATTTAATTTGATACACTCATAGATAATTTACCTCCAAAAGTATACTCATATAATATTAAAATATAGTGTTAAAGTGCAAAATAGTACTAAAATAAGTACAAATAGGTACAAATAAGGTGTATTTGATTATAATTAAAAATTTCGGGAATTTCACAAATGCAAAAGTTCGATTTATAAAGTATGATAGCTTGTTACCAATTTCGATTATTTATCAAATTATCAACATATAATGGAAACTATCAAATTATTTCTCTCCTGATAAAGACTTTATTTTAAAATTTAAAGTTTCAAAAAAAAATCAATGGAAACCTCGTTAATTTACCAATATCAAAGAAACAACATGTTTAACAACAGATGGTAAGGGAATTTATTCGGTAATACTAAGATATCGAAACAGATAGATTGATACCAAGCTAAATAATCGACTAGATAGACTGGTACTAAGTTAACTAATCGACGAGACAAATTGGTACTAAGCTGACTAATCCAATCGATATATAAAATGATCGAGTAATTCCTCGAAGCACAAAAAAGATTGAAAAAAAAACTAACTCTTAATTCGATAGCTTCTTCTTGTTCTTTAGTACGTTTTGTCAAATAATCTTTTTCCAACCTAAAATGGTATAAAACCATTTTTGAAAGTTTTAATTGAAATTATTGGACACTCGAAAAAACGAAATGAGTGAAAATTGAACAAATTTTTAAAATATTTTTGTGAAATTGATAATTTATTTTTATCGCTACCTTGCTTGCTTATTATCACATAAAAGTTATCAAGTTACAAAAAAATTAAGCTTAATTGTATATAAGTTCCACGTAATTGTACGTGTATGTCAAACATACTTAATATATATATATATTTTAAAAAATATATGACGCATACATGACGTGTTATTGGCTTACTGTACATTTTCCATTTTCTTTTTATGTCATAACCGATATTTACATAGCTATTTTGGAATAAGTTCTTCAATGAATTCATTCATACTTAGGAGTTGCAAATTTATTACAAAAATTAACCTTTCATAATGTAATTTTCTACTTTTTCTTTTCAGTAAATCAAAATGAATAATTTTGAATCAATAATGAATATTTCTATTTTATTCAAATTTTGTTTTCGGCAATAAATAATATTTTATTGAAATTTATGTTTTTGGAAATAGAATTTTTTCAGTTCCTCCTCAAACTGCTAACAAAAAGATGACAAGAAAGGAACTGATAATGAATTATATTTTATTAAAATATATTTTATTTGAAATAAAACTTCTCCATTTTCTTTCCTCGATTTATTTCAAGAAAGAGAAGAAACAAAAAAAAGAAAAGCAGAAATTGTTTTTATTTTTTTTGTACCAAACGAAAAAGATGAAAGAAGAATTGCGTTCCGAAAAATTATGTCAGAAAAGACGAAATTTATTTTCCACTTTTTTCTAGCAAAAGATTTTCCAAATTTTAGAAAAAGGGAAAAAAATATTGTTGCTTTATTATTTTGTGTAATAAAGGCGTTTTTGTGCATTAATATTATTTCCGGAAAATGATCATTCTTAATTTATCATTTCCACTTTTTTTTTCATTCTCAAACGATTTAAAAATTATAAATGTCCCGAATTGGTGTGGAAAAGAAATGCAAAAGAATTTCCATATTAAATGTTCAATTAACATTTTTTTGATGATTAATATTGCAGAATTAAAATGGCTAGAATTTATAGCACTGCAATTAAAAATGGACAACAGTCAGTTACAATCGATTGATAATTTTTTTACATTTAAAATTAGTGAGTATATAATTTTGAAATTCTAAAAGAAAAAAAATATCAATTTTGAAAGGACAAACGAAAAAGTGTGTTTGAATATTAAAATTTTATAATTTTCTTTTTAATTTTAAGGAATTTAAATTCCAACAAAATCTGCTTTATCATTTATTAAGAAAACGTTAAATACTGCCAGTAATTAAACTAACTTTTTCATTTTTTTAGCATTTAGCGTAACTTTATTAGCAACAACAAACAAAAGCTCATGATCATTCTCGTATCGTTCACGTACCTCACGTTGAAAATACTGCAAAACTAGGTGGTTAGATTTGACAAAAGTTTCAAAAATTAATCTTAAAACAATCAAAAAATTTGAAAATTAGAAAATCATTGAATAAATTTTTTTGTAAATTTGACTAGAAAATATAATTGGATCTTAAATATGTTACAATGATGATGCAACTTTGTATTATACTAAGAATTGTTTCTTCTTGTATAATTAAACTTACTTGAAATGATAATACTTAGTGCTATTAATAATTTAGAATTCAAAAGTTTTCTATATAATAAAAATCATCTTACTCAGACAAAAATTTGTTTTTGAAAAAACAAAAAGGTCCTACAATTAACCTTAAGCATTCCTTCCATATCGAGTTTTAGTAAATCTAGCCGTGCTTGTTGTAAAATTGCCAATGCTACACGAAATATAAATTCCATTCCCTGAAATAAGCTAATCAAATTGAATAAAGAAAAATCCATACGTATATGATAATTTTGAGAGATAAATAAAAATAATTAAAAAGGACACCTTATTGAACATTATGTGAAAAAATTCCTGAAATATCTGCTATGAAAAATCTCAGAAAATATTTACTATGAGAAATTCCAAAAATTATTTACTATGAAAAATTCCAGAAAACATCTACTATGAAATAACGACTATGGAAAATTCCAGAGAGCATTTATTATGGAAAATTCCAGGAAACATCCATTACAGAAAATTCCAAAAATTATCTTCCATGGAAAATTCCGGAAAATATCATCTGTGAAAAATTCCGACAAGTATCTGTGAAAAATTCCAAAAAATCCCATCCATCATAGAAAATTCCAGGAAATATCTTCCATGGAAAATTCCGGGAAATATCTGCCATAGAAAAATCAGAGAAAACATCTATTATGGAAAATTAGAAAAACACCACCATGGTAAGTTCCAGAAAACACCCTAAAAAAATTCTAGAGGATATCCATGGAAAATTCTAGAAAATATCTATCAAAAAATCCAAAAAATACCGTATGTGAAAAAATCTAGAAAATTTCTATGGAAAACTCCAGAAAATATCAATGGAAAATTAAAGAAAATGTCGATGGAAAATTCCAGGAAATATCGCCTTTAGAAAAATCCAGAAAATATCTATCGAGAATTTCAAAAAATAGTTTCTAGAATATTAAAATATCTATCTGTAGAAAATTCCGTAAAACGTCTATGGAAAATTCTAAAAAGTACCCACAGAAAACTCCGGAAAATATTCACCGAGAATTCCAGGAAATATGTGCAGAAATCCAGTAAATATCTAGTGGAAAATTCCAGAAAATATCTGAAGAAAATTTGGAAATATCTACCGAGAATTCCAGAAAATTTCTAAAGAGGATTCGGAAATATCTGCCAGGAATTCCAAAAAATATCGTCTGTGGAAAAGTCTAGAAAATATCTACCGAGAATTCCAAAAAATATCTGTCAAAAATTCCAGAAAACATCCATGGAAAGTTCCAGAAAATCTCGATTATAAAATACAGATCTACGATTAGATATACAATGTTTTTTGCTAGCAAATTTCCATTCATTCAATTTTTTGTATTTTAGCATTTCGAAATAAAAATTATTAAGCAAACAAAGAATGAAAAATAAATAATAACTGGAATTTGTAATCGAATAAATGAATGAATGCATTTTGAATGTAGTAATGTTCCCACATTTTATAATACAGAAATATTATTACATTATTTTGATACTGCTCGTGCATGCAATAAAATGCGTGCATTTCTTGCAAGGTCAACATTACAATGCAGTAAGCAAATTTAATAATTATAAATATTTAATTTGAATTGGAATCCATTAAAGAACCGTTTTATATACAAACAAAATGCTAGAAGAAAAAGACTTCCATTCAATTTATTTCCTTACAAAACGTTCTTTCCACCAATTTAACCGTAAAATTTAATTAAAAATTTGGGAATGCTTAATAGGAAATAAATAATTAGTAATCAAAGTGTGAATAATCCATTTTTAATGCAAAAAAGTGATAAATTTGAATAAGATAATCGGTAAAATGATAACATCCATGTCATGTGGAATAAAAATTGGCTAGCTTTTCTCAGAGCATGCTAGGCTCAATTTTATTCTTAATGTGCATATTAGGCTCAATTTCATTCTTAGCGCATGCTAGGCTCAATTATAAATTGGACTTTCAGGAATGTATGACACTTAATGTTCCTTCAAACTTACCTTTTAGTTTATTTAAATAAGAATAGAAATTATATAGAATTATTATCCAGGATTATATGTTTTAAAGTTAATGATTACTTCAGCAAGGAATATATCCATAATCCTATTAGCCAATTCCAATGGTAATGTTGTGGTGAAAAGAGCCAAGAACCAGCTGCTTGCATACATACTCGTATCAAAACCCATATTATTGAAATGCGTACATAAATCTGGCATTTGTTCCTAAATTTAACCATAATTAATTAAACATAAAATCAATAAGCTTCATGATAGGCTTAATTATCGGGCAAATATAATTTGCGAGTTTTAGGCTCTTTTTTTTTTTAGAAAAGCCAATTAATAGGTATGTTTAATTAAACACTACTGTTTATTAACTGTTGAACTTGAAAAACATGAAATATTTGATATTGAAAATTTGAATTCAATCAGCAATTATTTTAAAATTTTGCCTTTTATTTCAATTCGAAATTACTTTTAAATTATTGATGGAAAGTAACAAAAAAAGTAAACTAACTTGAACAAGGCACTCAAGTTGAAACATACATAGACCTAATTCAGTCATTGCAGGCTTAAATAGTTCTCTTAAACGATACGCTTCCATCAAACGTACAAATACAGCAAATGCTTCTTCTTCAGGCATCTAAATTAAATTAATAATAATAATAGGTAATAAATAAACTGAAAAACGAGATGAAAAAATAGAGAAGACTTTGAACTTTGGGGACAATATAATCTTGTCAATTTTAACCTCTCGAATGTCATTTGAAGTTTAACATTGAAAAGATCCAACTTTTATCTCTTTTTACTTAATTTTTAATTTCTTATGTGACACAAAATATTTCTCACTGTGCAACAGTCATGAAAATTTCAATATTTGATAACATGATAACTTGCGATTCTCGATATGTGTGACAAAAATCGGATACCTGTGATTCATAGAGTGCAAATGAGGTAAGGATGATGACGGAAAAGTACAAGTGGTTTTATAATTTATTAAAAATATTTTAATCTCATTCTTTTTCCTTTCCTCAATTAATTAACCTTAAATTATACCTGTAATAATAATTGTCCTACAATAAAGGCACTTCCTTGACAATATCCTACTTCATTGTCATGTATACTATATGCTTTAATAACATTAAAAAGAGCTTGTTGTCCACGTCCATTATCCTTGAAAAATTCCAATTCGGGATATGTTCGTGGAATATCACGTAATATAACCTGTAACAGCAACAGTAATAATAATAATAATACTTGTGCAATTTTGTCTATATAACAATAATAATAATAATAGCAATAATAATAATAATAATAGTAATAATAATAATAATAATAATAATAATAATAATAATAATAATAATAATAATAA
>NW_018108415.1:32081-35329 GCF_000183805.2 Loa loa | reverse complement strand
AATATAATATAATAATAATAATAATAATAATAATAATAATAATAATAATAATATGAATAATAATAAGACGATAAATTTGCTATATAGTTACAAAATTAATTAGTAAAATTATTCAATTTAATTAAAATAGTAACAAAAATAAATATTTACACTTTTACTTTTTCATATGGTGATGATCTCCTCATACAATCCGCATAAATATCATGAATTGTAGATACATTAGCATCACTTAATAATTGCCAAGCTATCGTACGAAAATGTTGAGGGATACCACGACGAACAAGTTCCTATAACTAATACTTTACCTTATGGATAAGTATATTCATTACTTTCATATTTTATCATATCATATCATATTTTGCCTATTCATTTTCTAAACTCAAATTTACACAGCTATTATCAGTTATTATTTTACTTCATGGATAAGTATTATCCATTACTTTCATATCATTTCATTCTCTAAGCTAAAATTCATATAGTTAATAGGAGTTTACTTAATGGATAAGTATGTCCATTACTTTTATACTATATCATTTCATTTCTTCACAATTCTGACGTTTTTTTTCGGGGTCTTTTTTCTGTTGTTTTTTTTTTCCTTCATGATTTTTTTTTTTTTTAATAATAATAGAAACTTTGAGTTACGAAACCTTAATATAATTTGGCCTTTTCCGGATTTCTACCTCCCAATTTTTGATTAGATTCCCCCAAATAGCCCAAAGATCCAAATCTTCATCATCTTCTGCCGGTACACTATTTTCCCGCGATTTATTTGACCTGAAATGACAATTTATGGCGCTAGTATTTTGATTCAAAAGGTCAAGTTTATGTAGTTAGTGATTCGCATTGTCAAATACCCTAGATTATTAAGGAAGCTTTATTCGATGTAAATTTAACTTTCCAAAGCGCTCACTTTTCAGTTCCATGCAAGCCGAAAAAAGATGTCATATATGTCATTAGCAATTCAAAATTATAGAATCCATCATGAACTAATACTTAATTTGAAGCATATTGTTTTAGTGACAAAACCCTCTAATAAGAAGATTATTTTTATCACAAGAAGCTTAGTAAGATTATATATCTTTAGATTATCAACCCTAAAAATAAACGAAAATACGTAAAACAAGGAAATTATATGAAACGAACAAATATAAAATAAAATAAAAATTTGATAAAACCTGAATAATGAAATCAAAAAATTATAGTATAATTGAGTAATGAAATTGACAAGATTTTGACTAAAATTCAAAAAAATTCAAAATTGAAATTATTAAAATATAAATTTTTTAGTAACAAAACTGAAAGATAATTTAAGTTTAAAAAGATTTGATTAAATGAATCAAATTTGAAAAGTGCATAAAATATGAAAAAAATCAAAATTTTGTTTGTTTTTTTCTTAATTAAAAAAAGCAACGACACCTTGGACTAAAGCTATCAGTTAATGTACCACCAGAGCTACTTGAACCGGTTCGTCTGGATGCAACAGAGCGTGAATCAAGTTCATTAAACGTATTCATTTGTTCCATCTTCATTAGAATTGAAACAACCGGTTCTGGTACTTTTTCGTCTAATTTAATCCTAGCACTACTACCACTGTTCACCGAACAAGCACCGGTTTTTTCTGCTTCAACTGTTCTTGAAGTAAGTGATTCACTAGCACCAGACAATGATTCGTTTGGTAATTCTGAAAAAAAAAAAATTGTTTTGATTTGAATTAATAAACATATTTAATATCAAATAAATATGTCAACGATGATTGCGAATAAAATTTGAATTTGTGAAAATAAAATATTTTTATTTTATTTATTTTTTAACAAAATATTTTCATTTTAATGTCGAAATAATATCTAAAAATGTAATTTAAACAAACAAAAAAAAAAAAAATTGAAATAAAAAGAAGTTAAACAATTTGCAAAAGAAAAGATAAAAGGAAAGTGAGAGATGAAAGAAGAAAACAAACGATAAAATATTCTCATGATTAAAGTAATATAATTTATCAAACTGATTATAGATTAACTGGCATTATTAGCTAAGTCAATGTTTGGTTCCTTGTCTTTTTTTTTTCTTTCGTTCTTTTTCTCTCTCCATCTCTCCCTTTCTCTCATATTCTTTGATAAAATTCGAAAAATATTAGCTTATGTGGAAAAAGTTAGACATTAGTTGAGAAAAAATTTTTTTCCTGCATTAACATTAATTAAGAAACGAAATTGAAATTAAAATTAAAATAAATATAAATTGAAATCATATAAATAAAATCAAATATCGCATAAATTGAAATAATTCAGATTTTAATTGATTATGAATTGATTTATTGATCTAGATTTGGCTCATACAAAATTCCTTGAAATTATCAGTGAATTAATTTTTAGATTTGATTCGATCAATCAGTGAATCCTTAACTATTACTCTTAGATGAATTATCTGAATTATCAATTAATTAATTCTTAAATTTGACCTTTGGTTATATTCTTGGCTATAATTAATGATAAAATTAATTCATTGAAATAATTTTTGTCCCATAATTATCTATCAAAATATATATGTAAATTGTCCCATCGTTCTTACTGATTGAAATATGTTAATGAAAAGACTGGTCAATGGTTTGGTAATTTTAAAAAAAAAAGGTATTTTCTAGACAAACGATTGGAAGTAATGAAATTAAACGGAAAATGGTCGATAAAAAAAAAAGAAAAGGAAAAAGAGAGAAAGAAGAGAAATAAACAAAAATGTGAAATTTTTGCAAAAAAAAAATAAAAACGAAAAAAATGCAAGAAAAAGAGAAGGAAAAATAAAGGAATTAACAATTTTAACCCAATTTTCATCTTTTTTCTTTCCAGTCATTATAATGATTGAAATTTATTGCCAATTTTAAATTGGAAAATTAATTAAAGTTAATTAAAAGTTAATTAAATTATTCAATTAGAAATTAAATTAACCAAACAATTCAAATTAATTAGAAGAAGTTTGCACACTTTCATTATTTTTATTATTATTATTTTAAGGAAAAATATAGCAATAAATTTGTGAAGTTTTATTTTTTTTCCGTTTGTTTAAATTAATTTTTATCACTAAAAGACTTATTTATTTTTTTTTAAATTAAATTCTTAAATTATATGAAATTAAAATTATTATAAGTTTAAGGAATTTGGGAGTTTTTCTTTTTTTTTTGACTAGAAATCTATTATAATTTTAATGTTATAAATTTTTCCCTTCGGAAACATTAAGAAAGAGCAATTAATTTCATCTGTTTT
>NW_018108415.1:29959-31701 GCF_000183805.2 Loa loa | reverse complement strand
CATTCATTTTCAATTAATTTTATGAAATATTTCTATCATTTTTATCCAAATTTATCAAATGCTACCATACAAAATCGAATGGATTCAATTTGTCAACAAAACTTCCTACGTGATTAATTGATTTTAATACCATAATTATTATCATCACTATTACTATCATTGTTGTATTTTAGGTTGTTTAGCCGATTAATCGTTGAAAAAAAATTCATGCACTGTTACAACGTTAAATTATACATTATTATTATGTTCAAAGTAATACCGTAATACTGTAATATTGCCTCATTTCATCATCGATATTTCATTTAAATTACATTTCAGCAATCAATTTACATGATAATTACACTTAATCAAGTATTAACTGTTAAAATTTATTAAATACTAACTGTATTTGAATACGAAGAATTTAAATTTAACACAATTTTTGTATAATTATTTGTATAAATTTAATATATTTATTTACATGAACGAATATTGATTACACTATCATTGGTGTAAAGTATATTATTATTCGAAAAATAACTAAAATAATTTGAAATAAATTATTGCTTATATTTAATGTATTAAAAAATGAAAGCCAAATGTTAGAACATTTCGTGCTATATTCCCATTCATCTTTGGCCCCAAAAAAAAAAAGCCTTGGCAACAAAAAAAAAGGAGCCAAATATTTTGAAATGTCAGTAAGTATTCGTTTTCATTTTATCTTCCTCATAAAGACATTTTCTATCTTTGTGTATATAAGTATTATTTTATTAATGACAAAAACAGTTCGTCTGTGCTGATAGCATAAACTAAGTTAACCAATACTTGGTTAGCTTATCTCATGACTAAATGATATGAACATGCAGTAGTGATAAGTGATAAGAATATGAGCATGAATGCAGCAGTGAATGAAACATGAACATGCATGCATTAGTGATAATCAATTATGCATGAAATATTGCTAAAATTTTATAATTAGTACAACTCAGCTTCTAATTTCCTTTCTAATTATTAAAATACTCGGAAACAACATAACAGTGTTAGCATTAATTAATTAGTTGATATAGATTAAATAAATTATTTTTAAAAAAGGAATAGAAGGAAAAAAATAGTTTCTTTTATCATAACATAATAATTGTTAATTAGCAAGATAATCACAACAGTCTTATGATGAAGCAATAATTTTAACATGATATCATTTAATTTTAATTATAGATGATATAGCTTAGGTGGGTTTTTTTTTCCAGCTATCACTTTTTCCTCTGTTACAATATGATAATTATTGATCAGTATGATAAAGAAATATAAGGAAAATGAGATTTTGATAATAATAATAAATAATAAAATCAATAAAAGGATCTAAAATAGACTAAATGAATGAAAAAGGAATGAAATGATATGAAATTGAGAAAGAATGATATGATAATTTCCCACTTTAGCGATAGAATAATAGAAAGGATGAAAAGTGAAAGAGCTAAAATGTGATGAGAAGAAAAGGAATTGTGATGGAATAATAATTTATAACATTTTCATAACAATATTCTCCATTCCATTTATGCAAATGTTTTTATCTAACAAAGCAAAAACAAAAACAATAATAGCAACAAATTATTAGTTATAACAATACTAATAATATTGATAGTGGTAGTGCTAACAATAATAATAACAATAATAATAATAATAATAATAATAATAACAATAATAATAATAATAATAATAATAATAATAATAATAATAATAATAATAATAATAATAATAATAAT
>NW_018108415.1:26297-29504 GCF_000183805.2 Loa loa | reverse complement strand
TAATAATAATAATAATAATGGTGATATAAATGAATAAATAAATAAGTTTCATGATATGTTCACATAAAATTGAAAATATTTACTTCACATATCTTTTCAACATTTGTTTTCCTCAATCATTAAAAAGCGGTAAAAATTTTGCTCAATACCAAACTTTCCATCTTATTGTTTGCTATTGTTTTATCAATGGTTGGTAGAAAGCTTATTTGTTATGAAAACAATAATATAACTTCTTATTGCAATTGCATTTTGAAAGTATTGAAATCATTTATAGCTTAGAATTAAAAAACAAAAAAAAGAAAAAAGACTTTGAAATGACAGTTGAATGAAGAAGGTAGAAAAATAGTCTTTTAATTTTTCATAATATTTATTGAAGGATATGTCTATTTCTCTTTTTTTTTACTTTCTTTCCTTTTTGTTTTACATCCTTCCTCTCTTTCTTTCTTTTTTTCCCTCTTTCTCCCTTTCATAATTAATTTCATCGTACTTTGTCATAGATTTTTAAAGACATGTCTCGGAAAAAAGGAAAAAAGAACAAGTTTAATAAGCTGTAAAAAAAAGGGGAAGAAAAAAATGCCTAAGATGAAAAAAAAATAGAAAAAAAAATTAGAAATTGATCCAAATTTCCGTTAACAGTATAATCATAATCAATAACGGAATTAAATTAAAGTAAATTAAAATTTAGTCAGAGATGATTTATATAATATAGGGAAAAGATAAATTCACTTGAGGTATTTTTAAGAAGTGCGAAATACTGGAACATTTTATGTAACATTTTTTTTCCCCCCTGGAGTATAAATCATTTTTTGATTAAAAAATTTATTTGAGGTATTTAAATTATTTAAAAAAATTCAAAATATTGCATACATCTTCAAATAAATAATAAGCAATAAAATTAATGTAATAACATGAAATTAATGGGTAATTTAAATTTAAAAATAATTATTAAACTAAATAAGCGATAAAAACGTGATTTGGAAAAAGTGAAAAAAAAAATTACTTGCCTTATTTATCAAAAACAATGATTTTTACTGCAAGAAAAAAAAAAGCCAATTCAATTTAAATTATTTAATGCAATTCTATCCATTTCTTTACTACACGTCATATCATATACGTGAAAAGTGAAAAAAAGAAAAAAGAAGTTAAATGGTAAGTTAATGAATTAGTATATGTATATATGCATAACTCATTTAGATTATTTTAAAAATTTATCAAGAATTTGAAAAGTATTCACTTTTATTCAAACTCTTTTAAAAAATAGTCAAAAAACGCATATTATTTAAAATTTGATTATAGGTTTAATTTCAGTTTTAATATTCATTTCCATTTGTAAAATCTTTGTAATAATTTAATTCAGAAATTTTAAGATAAATTCAAATTTGTTGTTTGACGAATATATTAGGCTATATGTAAGTTATAAATGAATAATACAATTCAATTAACAAGTTTTAAATTCATTTTTATTTTGCAAATATTTGAAATAATTTATAAATTTCGAAAATAAATTTAAAATTTTGATTTTATGAAAGAACTGAAATGATTTTCATTCATTCATCGATCAATTAAATCAATTTCATATAGATTGACAGTTTCAAGTTTGAATTTGACATATATATATATGTCTATCGATTATCTTATCCATTAACATCATCTCATTCATAGTGTTAAAGTGGCAAATATTATTTTCTGTGTAAAATATTACACAAATTATAATATCGAAAAGAAAGTGAGAGAGAGAGAAAGAGAGAGAGGGAGAGAAAAAAAACGAACAGTAAAAGAAAGCAAAGAATTATTTTTGATTATTTCCATTTATGCATATAATAATATTGTAAAATAAAATGAAAATGAATAAAAAATATAAAAAATTATTTTTAAAATTTTTTAAAGAAATAAATTTCTTTTTTCCTTTTCTTTCATTTTTGTACAGATGATGAGAGGGAAAGAGCGAAGGAGTGGAAGAAAGAGAGAGAGAAGAGGGTAGAAAAAGAAAATAGATTCTAATGATCAATCAATTTGAATTGAATTGAATTAATCAATTACCTCAAAAAAAGGAATGAAATTTTTTTTCCCCAAAATATTTGATGCTTCAATGATAAACTATTCGCAGATAAATGTTCCATTTATTATAATAGCAGATACATATTACAAAGAAAAAAAGATATATGAAAAGGATGGGGAAAAATAATGAAATAATTGCTAAATGAAACGAAATGAGAAGGAAAGAAAAGAAAGTTCTATAAGATTGAATTAAAATTGTCAATCGATTTATATCTATCATTATTGTAGACATGCCAATCAATCAATAAATCAATCAATCAATCAATCGATCAATCAGTTAATCAATTGATCATTTAAGCACTAACATTAAATATTGCACTTATCTAATAATATAATGACCGAATAAAAAATAACGAAATATAAAACTAAATTAGTCAAATTAAAAAAAAAGTTATGCTATTTATTGATTTTAATATATTCTAAATATATAAAATGCAAGAAAAGGTATGCATATTATTGTCTCCTTTTAATGCCCTTGACGACAACGACGATAACCACGACAACCACAACAACGGCGACAACGGCAACGATGATGATACAATGATGCATTTAAAAATCAATAGTGTTCAGCAAAACTTTTCACCAACAATTACGGACACACACACACACACACATACACACACACACATACACATACACACATAAACACACACACACACACACATACAAATATGCACGCACACACATACATACATACATAGGTATGTATGTATGTGTATATACATCAATTCGATAAAAGTTTAAATGTGACAGATAAATAGATGCCGGTAGTTTCTTGTCCATTTAATTTTGAAAATAATATGCGAAAAAGAAATAGAGAAAAGGAATTTAATGGAAATGCATTTCAATGTTGTATGATAATAATAAGAGTGAATAAAATGTTAAATATGAAAAACAATCAATATTAAAATGATAATCTTTGATCTTAATCTAAATACACCTTCCAATGATACTTCAAAACAAACATTTGTTTATGTGTAATAATTCCTACAATATGCAAACAATTAAACTATTAGACTTTTTATCAACCAACATGCATGTGAATTGTACACTTATAATAATGATGATAACAATAATAATAATAATAATAATAATAATAATAATAATAATAATAATAATAATAATAATAATAATAATAATAATAATAAT
>NW_018108415.1:21064-24861 GCF_000183805.2 Loa loa | reverse complement strand
TTGTTGTTGTTGTTGTTGCTGCTGTTGTTGCTGTTGCTGTTGTTTACGATAAGCAACTCGTTGAATGCACAGCAACAAACTTGCCTCCGTGAACAAATTATTTGATCCAACCGCACTAATAACTTTACCACGACAATACTTAATCGATCGTCTATAATTATTTTCAATCAAATCAAAAAATAAATGACAAAATTAAATTATGCATGACAAAATTAATTTATAATGAAATTAAATTATTTCACAATTAATTTTATAAATTAACATTTGAATTAACAAATTGACAATCAACATTTTGATATTTGACTGGAATGCATAAACAAATAAACAAACAAACAAACAAACAAATAAATAAACAAGCAAACAAAAATAGTAAACAAATTTTGTAACTTTTGAAAAACAGAGAAGGAGCAAGAGGAAAAAGAAGGAAGTGATGGATTTACCTAGTGATGAATTTACCTGAATTTACCTTTTTTTCGATTGGAAAAGAGACAATAAATGAATGGAATGAATGAATAAACAGGATAAAAGACATATTCATATACATACATATATGAATAAATACTTCCATTTTATTGGTATAAAATGGAAAACTGAAAAATAAATTTGCATTTAATGCAAATTTCAACCAGCAAT
The DNA here is from genome assembly GCF_000183805.2 of Loa loa. NCBI lineage: Eukaryota > Metazoa > Nematoda > Chromadorea > Rhabditida > Onchocercidae > Loa > Loa loa. The sequence continues at coordinate 24,228 of NW_018108415.1, read as the reverse complement.
AAAAGTTTCATATGTCAGAAATAAAAATTGTAAATTATTTTATAGCAATAAAGTTTTTTCCGTCCTTTTTTTTTTTGTCTTACACACGACATATATCCATTTACAGTATCAGCAGATATATTTAACCAGGGAAGCTAATGACAATTGTCATCAGTCAAAGTGGTAATTATCATTTAATGCAAATTACTTATTGCTACCGTAATAATATGCCGAATTAATCTATAAAATAATTGGTTTATATAATATTAAAGTATTACTTTGAAAAAAGAATTTAGGTTACGTTTAGCAACAGAAACAAATTATTTGATACAAACTGAGCTAAATTCATCTGTAAACAATATTTTTAATTGTAAATAAAGCATCAAAAATTTCATTGTTTAAATATCTAAATTGAAGTAATTGAAAAAAAAGGAAAATAAAAGAATGTTATTATTATAATATTTAAAATATCCTTTAAGAAAAAAAAGAATTTAAATGAAAAATGAAACAATTTTTGGTTGTTAATTATAATTGGAAAAATTTTTTAATTTCATTAAATTGTTTAATATTCTTAAGAAGTTAACAAACAGTAATATAATAATCAATAAAAGAATATGAAATCATTCTTTTTCGCTTGAAAAAGAATCTTTAAAATTTAACTTTCAATTTACCAATGTCTTTTTCCGCCCATTTTCCTATCTTTTGTCCTTTTTCCGCTTTTTTTTTATTTCCACAATACCTTATTTCTTGACTATTTCAATCACTTTGCAATTTTTTTGTTCATCATTCTTGAACTAAACTCAATCGATCATACAATTTGTTCATTCATTCATCTTTCTTTCATTCTTCCCCTATTTCTCAATGAATCATTTAAAATATTTAAAAAAATGAATTTAAATAAAATATTTTAAAAAAGGGGATGAATTTTAAATTTTAGATATCATTGAACGATTTATCATAGAAATTAGGACAAAATTTTATCCTCCCTTTTTTCGATGAATTTAAATTTGTATTAAAAAAAAAAATTGTATTAACAATTGTCAACACAACCGTCGCAGATATTTTCAAACTGTCTGTGTGCATACGAACATGAATATGTCTGTGTGTGTGTGTGTGTGTGTGTGTGTGCTTGTGTGTCATGCATATTTATACATGAATTGAATAGTAGATGTTTATGTTTATACTTTTTACATTGCAAAATTTTTCGAATTTCAAAAATGAAAATCAGTTTGGAAGAAAAAAAAAACAAAAGGAAAATGAATTTTTGACTTTTTTTTTCGGAAGAATTTGGTGAGTTAAGAAGATAGGAATGAAATATTTGAATTGATAAAATCGAAGAAAGCACGAAATTTTTTATTTATTTTTTGTTGTTTGAATCGAACATTGAATAATTTTCAATGGCAAAAGAATGTTTGAGATGTAAATAATCAAAAAACAAAACAAAAATGAAAAAAGAAAAGAAAAATGTAAAATTCAAGGGACGAAGTATCAAATAAATACTTTTCTTTTTTTTAATTTATAATTAGAAAAATTTTAATGCTATCAATTTAATTTTCAATAAACTTCCAGTTAAATTACGACTTTTTAAATTTTATTTCAAACTGGAAAAAGTGACAAAATTTCGTTTTTAATTAAATTAAGCTAAAAGAGCAAAGAAAAAGAGAACGAAAAACAAATATATTGTTGAAATGAAAAAAAAAGCAATCAAAAATAGTAAACATATATTCTTATAAAATATTTTTTCCCATCAATTTTTGTTAATTTTTCCTTTCTTCCAAACTATCATTTCATTATTTTTAATTGATTATTAATGTTTTTATATTAGAAAATGATTAAAATAAATTCGAAAAAAAAAAAGAAAATAGAAAATATAATTTGAAAGAATTGCTTATTAAAATTCAAATATTTTTTTTTTTTGATGAAAATTATCGGAAGATAAAAATTCTAAATGAAACGAATATTTAGTTGCATTTTTATTTAATTATACATATTTTACAGTATAAAATTTGTTTTAAAAGATTAATGATAGATGAATGCGAAAAAAAAAAGATGAAAGATATCGAAGAGGAAAAAGACGGAAATTGAAGAAGTATTTAAAAGAAAACAAATTTACATATTTGGAAATTCAAAGTAAAAAAAAATTAATTTTTAAATTAAATTTCTAAAATTCTTTAACATTATCATTTTAATAAAATATCAAAAACACAAAACAAAAAAGTATCGAAAAAGCAAAACTTCCAATGTTTTTTTTATTTTTTGCTCTTTTTTATGGAATGCTTTTTGTACTTTTCTATTATTTATATATAAATTAATTATTTTCAGTTAAATTTTTTTCTTATTTTTTATAAATATGAAAGTATGAAATAGTTGAGAAAAATGCTGTTGACAAATGAATTGAATAATGGAGCGGATTTAATGATTGGTGACGATGAGAAATTGGAAATGAAATTTAATGATTGCTTAGATGGAGGAATTTAACGAGAATTCAAATTGTATCGTTGTTGAAATTCAAATACTACCATTGATCCAATAATTTCCATTAGCAACCATACAACCTTACATCGACCATTTTGTCTTCTTCTACTTTACCTTTTAATATCACCTCTCTTTGTCCACAAACATTAATTCGTCTCACAGACACGCAGACATACACACACACACACACACACACACACATATATATATATATATATATATACATACACACACACATATATATATATATATATATGTACATCAACATATCGACAGACACGTATACAAACAGACAGACATACACACGCATTACACCTATTACAAAGTAAATGAAGAAATATGCAAAGTTTCGATCCCTCCAAGATATTGCAAATAATTATTTATATGACGAGAATGATAGCATTTCACAGAAATATGCAATTATTCAGAAAAAAAAAAATTTCGAAAAAATTTTTTGTGAAAAGAGGAAGGAAGGAGGAAATTTCAAGGTCAATGACATTTTTTGCTGTAAAAATAAAAAAAAAAGAAAGAAAGAAAGAAAGAGAAAAAGAGTTTTCTTTTTATGGCTATAAATGAATAGATGAATGGTACAAGTATTTGTAAATAATAATTATAATAATAATAACTAATAATTAATGTTAATTAATAATAATAATAATAATAATAATAATAATATTAATAATTAATAATAATAATAATATTAATAATAA
>NW_018108415.1:12050-20987 GCF_000183805.2 Loa loa | reverse complement strand
AATAATAATAATAATAATAATAATAATAATAATAATAATAACAATAATAATGATAATAACAATAATAATAATGAGATTAATTGGTGTAAATGGAACTTTTATTAGCGATTTTACTTTGTTTGTAAGTATTGGTAGAGAGGGAGAGAGAGAGAGACAGGGAGAGAGAGAGAGAGGAAGAGAGAGAGGAAAAAAAAACGGTTTCGTATTTATTTTGTTAAATCCATTTAAACATGATGATGGATGATTTCATTTTGATTGTGTTAATGATCAAATTTAAATTCAACTATAATTAATTTTAGGATGTTATCAATGGTTTGATTATTTGTTTGTTAAATAAAATACAAAGTCAAATGGGAATTAATTTAAGTGAATTTTTTTAAGGTAAAAGATATTAGAATTTTAAATTGATAAAGGTCATAAATGAAATTGAACCTTATTTTGCAATTAAACTTCGTGAAAGATATGATATAATAAACGCCTAATGAAAAATAAAAAATGAAGTAAATGCAATTAAATCTTACTCTGCCATCAAATAATTTTGTGAAAGATATGATATGATACAATATGATATAATGTGATATGATGTGATATGATATGATATGATAAAGATCTAATGGGTGATAAAAGATGAAATAAATAAAACTGAATTTTGTTTTGTTAGATCAAATTTCATGAAAGACACTATATGATATGATAAAAGCTTAATGAATAACAAAAAATATTAGATTAAATGATAGATAGAGTTATTATCTAAATGATATCAATGATTGTTTCGACATTATTGGCGTTATTACAACAGCTAAACAAACTGAATAAACTATTATCTGCTCCAATCACATCAAATTTCCTATCGTTTGCCTTTAAATATAACTTTTTTTTTCTTTTTTTTTGTTTTAAAGAGAGGAAGGAAAAAAGAGAAATGTATTAAATTATTTGAATACTTTGAAAAAATCATATTTGAATAGGAATTAAATGAATTATTTTTCGTTGATAATACTATTTCGAAATTTTGGAGTTAAATTTAAATGAAATATGCATAAAAATTATTTTTACAAATGCAGTAAACTATTCGTTTTCCTTGTTTTTTTTCCACTCCAAAACTATTAAATGATATCTTTGATAAAATATTTGTCGAACATTTCTAATAAATTACTTTCTAAAAATGATAAATCAATTTTTACAAAGATTTCAATGCCTACTTATCGTGTAATATTTTAATTATCAAAAAAATAAAAGAAAATACGGACAGTAAGACAAAATTAATTAGTCGATCTATAATTCGACAATAAAACAAAATTAATTAAGCTATTTATAATTGTTTGTCACAAAGGGAAGTTGCAAATAATTATTAATAATTTCCACAAGTAATTTTATTAGTAGAAGTAACATATTGTAGTGACAAGGGCAATTCACTGAGAAAAATTTGTGACAGTATGATGTCAACAGAAACGGAAATGATCGGATATAATTAAATGACAAACTTGTTTTAGCTATGTTAATAACAAATTAGTGTGTAACATTTGTCAATAAATAAATGATATGATCAGTTTGATATGTTTTATTAAAATATTAGCCTTCTTATACATATTATAGCATTTGTCTGGATGATAATAAAAAATGTATGTACTTAAAAGTGATTAAAAAGTTAATTAGTAATTAATTTTAAGTATAGCATACTTTTAAAAAATATACGAAGTAATCGTATCATTGTTAATAATAATTAACTTAATTAAATTTTATTTATTAATTGATTTTAGATGAAACTTATACATGTTACTGTTAATTGCATAATTTTAGACTAACAATCATAACATAATGATTTTTATTAATTAGGATATTGTATCGATTAATATTGAATAGTTTATAACCGGATAATATCAATGCTAACTAAAAATGATCGAATAATATTGATTGATACTAAATAAGCCATAATAAGACAATATCAGTGCTAATTGAATATAATCGAATAAAATCAATCAATATTAATAGTAACTAATGATAACAGAACAAATCAATTGGTACTAAATAGGTTTTAACCGAAAAATGTTAATGATAATTGATTATGATCGGAAATGTTGATGCTAATTAGGGTATAATTAGAAATGATTGCTAAGTAAGATTTAGTAAGAATATGGAATAATTTTGAAAATTAATGGTGTACTAGCACAACTAAAAAATATAATGAAATTTTTTTCAAAATAATTAAAGCCTATATGCTAGTCATATGCATATATAAAAATAGTAGTAGTATTAAATAAATTTTTAATATCAACGAAGTTTCTAGAAATTAAAGTATTAATTATTACGCTTAATATGTACGGACTAATTATCAATGGAATGACAATATGATACGATCATTTATATCATTGAACATCAAATTTTGCGACAAAGTACATATCATTGATTTGATCTTATCATTTTATCTTATTGCAATCATTTATTTATTTCATACAATATAATACAATAAATGAATATTTTCATATTTTACCATTTAATTAAGCAAAAGTAAATAGTATGCAAATTTTTTGTCCATTCAATATGAAATGTTAATTTATGCAAATCAAAAAAAAAAAGTTTAATTCAAAACAATGCAAAAAGTGATTAGTTTATAAGTAAAAAATTTTTTTTATAATTCTAACTAACACAATTTACCATACATATCTTGATGACTTATTTTGATACGAAATATTTAACAGTAATAAAATGATTCCGTAGAAAAATATTTCATTCGGGTCATCCATATGGATGTTTATATTTTATGCAATTTAGGTCATCCTTAAGGATATCATTGAAGTAGGCATAGACTGCTGATAATGATTGTGATGATAATAATAATGATTGCAATAGTGATGATAATGCTGATGATAACGTGATGATAATCACGACATGACAATAACAATAATGATAAGGACAATAGCATCAATAGTATGACCTACCATACTGTATCATCTTTTAGAAAAATATAAAAATCATTGCCAAATAAAATTTCAGTATACCCTTTCATCAATTTGTCTAAGTGTCTAAGTTTTCGCTTTACAGCCATACTTCTTCCGAAACCGGAAAACTTTCATTCCTGAGAAACTGCCCGTTAAGGCATAATTATGGTCAACAGAACGATAGTTGGTATTGAATTTTGTCGATGATTTTATAGTTAGAAAATTTTTCCTGATTAATCATTAAACTGGTAGCAAAAGTAATTGAAAATAAAATTACCATAAATAAAAAATTTGATATCAAAAAATAGCATGTAATTAAAATATTTTTATGATATAAACTATTTAGAAGTAGCTTCATATTTGAAAAAATACTTAAATCTCCAAAATTTATTCGAATTTTTTGAAAAAATTCCGAAATTTCATCACCAAATAGATGTATAAAAACATAAAAACAATTAATATATATGTAAAATATGCAAAAAAAAAACATTGATAAAAATTTGATTAAATTTTAATTTTTACAAGTTTAACGGAATTGGATGAAAGAAGAAAATGTGAAAGTACGTGAAAGTAGCGTGTTTTAAAATGTTAAAAATAATAATAATAAAATTTGATTCATTAATGAGAGCAAAATTTTGGAATTAAAAAGAAGAGAAATCAAAAATTAACCGAAAGAAATGATACTTTCATTAGTTATAAATAACAATACTGACAGGATGTAATGATTATCAGTAATGAATGATAGTTATATGTATACCTGAAATTTTGAGCATCATTACACCTCACAAAAAAAATGTTACTTAGTCTTTTCAAAAAAATAAGCATAAAAGCTAAACGTATTTATATTTAGTCTCAAAATGATTCGTACATGCGAAGGTATCAAAAGTTTAGCCAATTAAATTTCTGTTAACTAGGCTTTTATTAATTGGACAAGTATAGATTGATGTGAATCTTTTTCGTTTACACTAGAAACTTCTAGAAGATATATTATTTTCACCGTAGAAAAAAACGACGAAATATTAACTGAATCAGTTTTTTTTTTTTCAGGATGTCCAAATTCAATGTTAGCATAAATTAAGGCTCCTATGTTATGCTATAAAGATTGATTGTTTTTTTTTGATTTCTTTTTTCAGATTTTTGCAGAAAAAAATCGATAAATCAAAATTTAGTATTATTTAATGATTATTTTTCATAAAGAAAATGAATGAATTAAGAAAAACAATTATGAATATCAATGATAAGATTGGAATAATGTGGATGAATTATGATGTAAAATAAAAAAAAAAAAAAACCATGAAGTAATTGGGGAAAACGAAATAATAGGAGAAAATAGGGAGAAGCAAAATCAACAATAAGAAATAATTGGTGAGAGCAAAAGTGAAAGCAACAACAACAACAACAACAACAACAACAACAAATAACAACGACAAACAAACAAACAACAACAATAAATAACAATAACAATGATAACAACAACCAAGCAACAACAATAACAACAACAACAAATAACAACGACAAACAAACAACGACGACAACAACAACAAATAAAAACAATGACAGCAACAAATAAACAACAACAACGCCAACAAACAAACAAAAACAGCAACATCAACAATAACAACAAACAGCAACAACAATAACAGCAAGCAAACAAAAACAACAACAGCAAATAGCAACAACAATAACGACAAAAACAACAAACAACACCAATGACAGCAAACGACAATAGCAGCAAACAACAACAACAAACAGCGATGACGGCAAAGAACAACAATAACAACAAACAACAATAACAATGAACTACGACAAGCAGCAACGACAAGCAAACAAACAGCAACAATAAATAACAATAACAATGATAACAACAATCAAACAACAACAATAACAACAAACAGCAGTAACAGCAAACAAGGACAGCAATAACAATAAACAACAACGACAAACAAACATCGACAACAGCAACAACAAACAACAACAAAAATAACAACAAACGACAAAAATAACAGAAAAAGAAAACATTTAATCGATGAAAGCAAATGATTGAAATCAAAGTTTTATTATTTAAATGTTTTTCTTTTCCTTAACTTTGGTTTAAACATTCAAAAAAACTATTTGATAACAATGGTTAATGCAATCAATGCAATTTGTGCCAATTGAAGAGACTAAAATATTGGCGACAAATTAATTCAATTAAACGAATAATATACAACGAATGTCTCGGTACCTTTTGTAAAATCCATCTTTTTCTATATGATGTCATGACGAAACGATGAAATGTTGGAAATGGTAAAGTGTTGAGATTGCAGGAGATGTAGAAGAGAAAAAAAGAAATGGAAGGATTTCGGCAAATTTAAAAATTTCAAAAGCAATTGAAAAATGAATTGAAGAAACTGACATTCCAAAATATTTACTATTTAAAGATATTGTGATCGTAAGTGATTAGTAAAGTGATTAAAATTCTAGTGGTAATTAATAATGATTTAATGATCAAAAATTAGTGATAGTAAATTCTTTTTTTTTTGTTTTTTGTAAATATTATAAAATTGTTTCATAAATATACTTCATTATTAAAATTAACAATGAATAATTAAAATTTATATCTTTTAATAATTGCGATAATAATTTCAATCACTTAAAATGTGATGAAATAATTATATGGTTTTAAAAGAAACTGTGGTAGGAAGAAGAAATTTTAATTTTAATTTTAAGAAAAAGGGAGAGAAGTTATTTTAAGTTTGAAAAAGAGGAAAAGTTAATTTTTTGGTGGTGAATCTTGTTGATGATAAATTTTTTTTTCTTTTGGTGATAAAAAGTTACTAAGGAATTTTTTTTAAATGACATCAGACAAACAAAAAAAAGCGATGATAAGAAAAAAACGTTATCAGAAAGAGAAGAAACAAACAAAAAAAAAAAAAGAAAATGAAAGTAGAAAAGTAAAAAGAAAATTTACCACAATTCGCACTCTTCCTACGCTTTTTATCAGTAAATTTCATCATTGTTTAACTTTTATTGAAAAAATTTTTAAGAAATGTTAAAATAATTTTCAGAAAAAAAAAGTAAATGAAATAAATAAAATAAATAAATAATAAAAGATTGCAAATTTTTGAATGAAATGGAAAAATGACAAACGGCAAATATTATTGAAAAGTTAACTTTATTAATTAATAGCAGAAATTTTACGCATTTACAACTGCAAAAATTTGAAATGATTATGATGATATCTAACATTTTTCATCATTTAATAAACTTTTTTCTTTTTTTTACATGTGAAAGCAAACATATGGGAAGGACTATTAGATTAGGTTATTATTATTGGAGGATAATAGATAAGTTTGACAAAAAAGTAATTTGAAAAATCCAATTTTTATCTCATTTCTTTTCTTTTTGATATCTCTCAAAACCATACTAATAGCTAATTTAATACTATTATGATGTGACTAATAGTTATTCTTATGACGTGATCTCAAACTTAATTTCACTTTTTTTTTTTTAAAAAAAACCTGCTATTGAGTGATTGCAAAGTTATGTTTTATAATGATAAGATAATTTTTGGATAAAAATTGATGAATTTTGCACGATGATAAAGAAATAAAAATTAAAAATATTTGCATGTAAATCTTTTTTTAGGATTCAAAACTAAATTTTAGCGCTGAAAAAGTTTTAATTATGAAAAAAGATGATTAATAACAGGCAAAAGTTATTCAAATGAAATGATAACACTGATAAAAAATGACAATGCTTTAAAAATAGGAAAAGATGACATATGGTTAGAAAATAACTGAATTTTTTCTTTCGAATCGATTACTTATTATTGGAGATGAATGTAAAGATTGAAATTGAAAAATTTCATTGAAAATATTTTGAGAGAGAAAGAGATAGAGATTAGCATTTACCAGTACTTTTAATTAAAATGAAAAAGAATGGTTGAGAGAGGGAGAGAGAAAATGGGTTGAAATTTAATGGAAAGGATGTGATTGGATGAAATTGTAAATGAAATGGGATAAATTTAAAAAAGAAATAAGTAAAAAAATCAAAAAAATCAATAGAATCGAATCATTTTATTCAAAAATTTTTAGCAGTTTAATAACGAAAAAATATAATTTATTCGTTTTTTTCCTAAAAATATTAATTACTGAATTGTTTCTTTTCCTTTTTTTTTTTGTTTTTATACAAAAACATTTTCAGTTTTTTTAAATAATAAATTAAGCGATGTGAATAAACTTAAAAGATAACAAAAAGGAAAATGCAAAAAAAAGAGAAAAAGGATTGATTAAAATGATAAGAGTAAAAAGAATGTTATGTCAGTAAAGCTTTTAAACTAAGACGGAAGCCTAGTTTAAGGCTTATCATTACAGGATTGAAGCTTCAAATGAGATTTTAGTACATCTTTTTTTTCATTTTATGGACTTTCTAACTTTTAATTACTTTGGTTTTTTTATTACTTTTTATTTCATTCATTTCATTTAATTTAAAATCTTTGTATGTGACGTACTTTCATAGCAGTAAAAAAAAAAAATTGAATAAAGAAAAAAACGATGAATTTCAAAACAAATAAGAATATGCAAATTTTTAAATTTGAAAAATTTTATTTTAAATATGCCGAAAAGAAGGATGAATTTAGCAATTTTTATTAATTTAGGAGAAATTAATAATTACATTTTTTTTACCTATTAGCAACCAAAAAATGTTGATAGTGCCAGTTGATATTATTAAACATTGATCGATATTTATTCATTAATTTTATTAAATTAAAAAAAAATTTGTTGACAGTTAATTGAAATTAGAATTAATTTTTCCACTGATACACAATAAAAGTAATCTTTTTCTTATTCACTCACATGTTTCAATAGCTATCCAATATTTCTATTTTTTTGTAAAAATTATTAAATAAATTAATGAACAAATTTATAAACAAATAAATAGACCAATTAACTGGCTAATTCATTAATTGAAATGAAATGAATAAGTTATAGCTTCCTTTTTTCCAGCAGTTATTAAATAATTAATGAGTATATTTTTCCCAATAATTATTAAATAATGAATAAGTAATAACAAAAAGGCAAGTACAGTCAACTAAAAAGACAACCGACAATGAATGAATAAACAATAACAAATTAATTAAGCAAATAAGCAAATAAGGAAGTAATTGAACAAATAAACATATCACAAAAAGTTTAAGATATTGTTGTGATGCGTGAGTTAACAAATGTTATTATCCCATTCAAAAAAGAATTCCTTCATTTCAATTTCCAAACATTTAACAAACTTTTCTTATTTTTTTGCTAACAAGTGAGAAGGTAAATAAATAATTATGGAAATAATCATCTATGCAAATAAGTTTGTATACAAATAAGTATCTATGCAAATAACTTTCTATACAAATAAGTATCTATGCAAATAAGGATGAGGATTGGAAAAAAAAAGAATGGGCTCATATTTAAACATTTGGCATTTGTTTATTTTTGACATAATATACCTTTGAAGCAATAAAAAATAAAGTAGAAAAAAAATTATTGATAAAACAAAACGGACTGATAGCAATTCAACAAAATAATCAATTGACAGTTATTAATAAACAAAATAATTAACAAATAAGCATTTACAGTCATTAAATCGAATTTCATGAAATTCGATATTATGTTAAAATTTGGATTGAATTAGATAATATCTATGAACATAATGAAATGCATATAAGATGTCAATGTAAGCATCAAATCATAAGCCTAATAATTAAGTAACCAGTTGGTAGACATTGTTAATTGATGACACATTTCGTGCAACATAATTATGACAATAATAATAATGGTAATAATAGCAATAATATTAATAATAACAAAAATGATAATAATAATAATAATAATAATAATAATAATAATAATAATAATAATAATAATAATAATAATAATAATAATAATAATAATAATAATAATAATAATAATAATAATAATAATAATAATAATAATAATAATAATAATAATAATAATAATAATAATAATAATAA
>NW_018108415.1:4636-11710 GCF_000183805.2 Loa loa | reverse complement strand
AATAATAATAATAATAATAATAATAATAATAATAATAATAATAATAATAATAATAATAATAATAATAATAATAATAATAATAATAATAATAATAATAATAATAATAATAATAATAATAATAATAATAATAATAATAATAATGATAATAATAATAACAATTATAGTAATAATGATCTTAATGAATAGATTTAAAAGTAAGTAAAGAAATTTTAAGGAATAAAAGGAAATAGCGCACCTATCATGATACGTTGGTACAATGCGCTTCTCAATTCCAAGTGATTGAGGTGATAGTAATGAGATTGATTGTGATAAATGATATGTTGGGATGGAATTTTGTTGAAATGCCATCAATTCTGTTTTTGTAATTACCATTTCGAATTCTTCATATGCAAAATAGCAATTAATCATAAATACCTGGGCAAACAAACATTAGTAATGTCAGGTTGTAGTAATTAACAGTATGTAAAACAAAAATTTGACTAATCTGATTATTAATTAAATACTTTAGTTTGATTAGTGACTAAATTTGGCTTAATTATTAGATACATTAAAAATGATATTAATTTCATTAATTACGAATAATAATAATCAGATTGAAAAACAACAACTTGGTTGAGTTTTTTGGTAATTAAATAGGTAACAAGTAATTGGAATTAGTTATTAATAATTAGCATATTCGACTAGTAATTAAGCTTTATTATCATCTAAATCTAATTTGATTAATGGCCTAGTGCATTGAAAAATAATGTTGATTAGTATGTTTGATAATTACAAAACGTAATTTAAGTAGTAGTTATGACTGATTAATAGTTACTTAATTTGATGGATAGTTAAGTAACATTAAAATGAAATATTGGTTAACTTGATTAAATATTTAAATAGCATAAAATTATTCGTTCAAATAATTTCAAACAAATCAATATTTTTGCCAATATTATCGGCTTTTTAGTAATAGTTAATTAATTAGCATATTTGTTTTTGTAATTAATTTTTTCGTAGTCGAAAAAATGGGATTATTAAGGTTTTTTTCCATGTTATAGTTGAGAAAAGTTTAATTCAACCAAAAAACTGAAATATTTTACCAAATTCAACCAATCTTTTAACGCTTACCAATGAAAAGATATCAGTGATAAGATTGATATAAATGAAACGAAAAATAAAAATGAAAATTCTCAGTGGTTTAAAACAAATGATGGTGATATTTATAAATATTGTCAATCTAATAAAATATAAATATTGCGAATAATTTGGCTATTCGAAATGATTAGTTTTTTCTCTCTTTCTAAACAGACTAGTATTTTATCATATTATATCAAATCATATCACATCATATCATACCATATCATATCATGTAATATAATATCATGTATCATATCATATCATACCATATCACATCATATCATATCATATCATATCATATGTCATATCATATCATATCATATTATAGCAAGACTATTAGGTAGCAAAAGAAATTTACTCCAAAATATAATTGTAAAGTTGTTTTTAACTGATTTAAAAGAATAGAAAGCAACGACAATCTTGGCTTGGATTGTATATTTACAGTAGCATATTCAAAGTTTTAAATGAGCTTGGCTTAAATTTTGTATTTACAATATAATCTTCTATAATCTTAAAATGAGCTTGGCTTGTTGTCACTAAGGAAAAGCTAAATGTTTTAAACATAGTATTTTATAAGTAACAAGTCAAAATGTCAGTTAATACTTTAATATATCCAAAAACTGAGTAATTAATAAAATTAATACATTACTTTTCTCTTTTGTTTCCCTTCTCTTTAAGCACTTAAAAAAATTCATCCGTCTAATATTTAATATTACCAAGTATTTAATACATAATTTGCATATTACTTATTATGTTTCAGGTAATTAAATTCAAAAATTATATTTATTAAACTTAATCTAATTTTGATTATTCAATACAACTTTCACCTGTATTAAATAACTGTAACTTTGTTAATTGCATTTAATGCTATATTAATTACATTTAATGAATTGCAATTTTATCGATTAGTTGTAACAATTTTCTTTGAAATTTCCTGAAATATTGAGAAAAGATAGAAGTTAAAGTGTATAATCCCACAACTAACAGAATTATCCTTTCCCTTATAAGTTAAATATAATTATGCACTTGCTAATAGCTTTGTACTATCTACTTTTAAACTTTATTTTAGATTGAATTTACCAAAATATGTAAGGCAATTGTAAACATTTCACTGTTTACATTAGCCATCCATTTTAAAACTACAATCCCTTCAAAATGAACAGAATGTAGGAGGATGTGTGCTATAATTTGTCAAGGATGAATAGTTTGAACAGTTGTCATTTTTTTTTCAAGTTAAAACAAGAAGAAAGATGTAATTAAAAAGGTTTGAGTAAAATAGTATCAGGTATTTTATTTGATTTTAAATCCTTTTTTGAATTAAAAAGAGCTATGACACATTTTAATTAAACAAGTAATAAATCTCTCAATTCGTTTGACAATAAATTCATTTTAAAATTAAATAATGCAAGGTTTCTTCAATTAAATTGATATAAAAATAATTGTGTGTGTTTTTTTTTTTTTTGCATTGCTGAATTTTGTTATTTCATATTGGGATACATTCTTTTGTGAGTACGGCTGTATTAAAAGTAATATTGGAGGTGTGGAGTGTTACCTACTTGTTGGGTTTGTAAGTGTTTGGGTTTAATAAAGCTTAAAGGAGGATCAAGTTCGAATGACTTTTATATCAGAGATCAAGTGAATCATAAAACAATGACGGCAATTGGAAATATTAATAATACATCTAGCCAAGAAACTATATAGCCTAGTTGTAGTACAAATGTATTTACAAATACGATAAGAGATTTGAAAATAGTAGAAGTATTGGTTGTTTAGCAGGTTTCGACAACAATGATTAATTAAAAGCAATTATTGAAACTAATCCTTCTTGTATACATAGGAGAAATGGAGGAATAACTCATCGTCGATTCTTGCAGTTCTTCGGTATTTAAAGTTAATTTGAATAGGTGGCGAAGCTCGAGTAAATGTGCATTTCATAAGTTAACTTATAATCATTTGGATCAAGTGTCATCTATCCTTACAGTCATTTCTTATTCGTATTATGATGTACGAAAAGAAATGAATTGAATTAGCAATTACTGACAACTAACAGTTAAATAAGACATGAATTTGGAAGGATCGGAAGGATCTTCCCGAAAGTCGAACAGAAATATTATAATAAGTGTTTGATCAAATCCTTTTTGCTGAATAAGTTGATAAGATTCAATAAAATATCAATAAGATAAACTAAGACATATTTATCCACCATAATTTAACAGAACGAGTCCAGTGTTTCAGAACAATATTTGGGCAATATAAATGCTTTGAAAAATTGGATGAATTGGGCAAGGCAAGTTGAACGAGATTATTCATCATTTTTTTTTTGTGTTATAGCATCCCACTGAGAAATCATTTTATTTTTATAACATTTAGAAACTGTTGCTTCGGAATCGGTCGCACTCTTCAAAAGCATTTTCTCTCATCCAACCAATTGTTGCTTCTTACACTTGCTACTTCATAGCATTTAAGCTTGAAGGTATGCTATAATAATTCGAAATTTATTCATAATTCAAAAGTGCAGTTACTACTGCATACATAAAGAATTGAAAATCTACCATTAATGCTTATTCGTAAATATTATGTGGTAGTATTTCGAAATTTTTTATAAAAGTTCCAAAAAAGGATTTTTTTAGTGTTCACTTTTTTAAGATATGAAATTTTTTTGGAACAGATTTTAGTTGTATTTCAAAGCAGTGTCGGAATTAATATTAGTATTAAGTGAAGGGAGTGAATAATTGCATTTCATTATATGACATTTAACTTAGTGATTGGTTAGTTTGAACTTAAAATTGAGCTAATTTAGTGAGAAGTAAAGCAAAATAAAATTTGAATTCAAGTATGACAACAAGTTTAAAAAGCAGTCATTCGTTAGAATTTTGTGGAATCACTTGCCGTGCGCAAATACATAATTTATTCCACCAAAGATTGAAGTAATAGATATGCCATTAAGAGATCACTAAAAATCACTCATTCATGCAAATTAAATGTACAGTCATTGATCTCCATCCCTCTTATCAGTTTTTATTCTAGTTCCAAAGTAGCTTTCATCATCCTTTCAGAATGGTATGAAATTAGCCGAATTCGGATTACTTATTGAAGTAATTCGAACGTTTATTTGAAAATAACGTATTTTCAGTAATGGTATTTTCCAAGTTAAACTGATTTATTAATAGTAATTCAATTATCGTATTCAGAAATGAATTCATTCATGATAGATCGATTCAATGAATCAATGTATCATGTTATATTACCCAGTAGCATATTCCTTTCTTTTCTTTCCTCATTATCTTTTTCCTATCTTATCAACATTTCTGGAGCGATCATTCAAAACCAGGTCAATAGTCACATAAATGTTTTCTGCATATCCTTTCTGGAAATAATGTGAACAGATATAATTGAATTGGAACTTGTTCCTTCCATTTTTCCCCTTCTTTTTGCCTAATGCATGCATCAATTAAAGCCAATTTGTTTGTTTATTTCACCACAAATGGCTTCTTTAAAATTTTTGGGAAAAAATATTTAGGCTAAAATCAAATAAACCAAAATCATTAATTACTCCAGTTAATGTGGTAAACTTTCATTGTTTTTTTCTTCTGACGAGAAATTTGATGATTCAAAACAGATGCGTTTTTTTTTTTTTTTTTGTCAATTCGATGATTAAAGTATTTTTGCGAGAGTTAAACAAACAAATTGCATTATAAATATCATTCGTTAAGTATTAGCAGTATATCGTTCTAACAAGCTTTTTCATAATTGTCGCTAAAATTTCAGGTTATTTGAAAAGAAATTCGGAAAGAGCGAATCATCTTTTGTTTGGAAAAATAAAAAACTGCAACCGGATGAAATTTTTCTTTATTGCAAGCCACTTTCTTGAAACAAACTTTTTTTTTTCTTTTTTTTGTTGACAGAAATTTCATCAATATTCAATTTTTTTTATCAAACTTTCAGCTTTGCAGTTCATTTTCTTTCCTTTTTTTTCTTCCATTTAACCAATTTCATCTCGAGAGGTTTTAGTATGATATGAATTTTTAACCACTTCAAAGGCCAATTTTCAAATTGAAATATAAATATGGGAGTTTTTGAAATTTTTTCCAATTGCGCACAAAAGTTATGATTAATTGAGTGAAAAAAAAGGAAGCGAGGAAGAAATTCTAACTGAATACTTCTTCAAAAAACTGAATAAAATTAAATGAGGAAATTCATTTCTTGTTACAAAACGAAAAAGCAATGAAGCAAAGTTGATTGACAAAAAAAAAGGAAAAAAAACGAAGTACAATTTGAAGGAAAAAAAGCGAGAAAATGCTGCAGAAAAGAGAAAATGGAATTCAACAATTATGATGTTCTGCAGTTGTTGGAAATTGTTGCAAATATGTTAAAACTTTATTTTTTTCTTGTATAACGATTATTTAGTTAACTATGAAATTATAACAGATCATCACTTTAGTTAATTGGTAAATTTTGCGAATTTATGTTTAGCTGGAACAAATTTATTAATTTATTAGAAAGGTATCGAGTATATTTGTACAATTCATTTCGAGTTATGATATGTTTTGGTAACATTTGATGTTAGCATTTCGGAATCATTTCATCACACAATTACACATTTGATGGTCTTTCTTTTTTTTGTTTTTTTTTTTTGTTGAAATTAAATTACACAGATAAATACTTTTCTTGTATTACTTACGTTTGCTTCATGTATTCATCAATTTATGTCTAGTTGTAATTAATTTAAAATAATTTATTTTCCGTTTTTACTTTTTTAAATCATCCATCGGTAATTTCTTTAAATATTCATGAAATACTTAAAAATAGAAACAATATGAGGCTGTAAAATATAAAATAGCCAAATTTAAATGTTTCATTTGCTATTTTCTAGCACATATATGTAACAATACATTAATCTAATTTATATTAACAGATACTGAATTTCGTTTCTGGTTTAATATCGAATAATTATTGTGTTGACACTTTTTTCGTTCTTTTTTTTTCTCAATACTTGAAGGTAATGTATGATGGAATGATAATTACTTAAGAAATATGCATTTTGTAAAAACTTGACAAATAACATTCAGAAATGTATAATTATTATTTTAAAATAATATATGTCATTGATTATATTTTAGATTGTTGTTTGAAATTGACACTTGAAACAACAGCTCAGTACTGCTTGTCGTTTTTATTGATAATGGTTTAGTTGTAATCAGGTGATTTTGTTGTTATCGTTGATATTTAATAGTTTAATTCATAGTTATCAGTTGTATTGATCTTGAATGTAATCGTTTTGATTATCATTATTATTAATATTGGGTTATAGTCATTGAGCTTATTGTTACCGTTTATATTGACTTTTTAAGATCATTGATCATATTGTTGTTATCTTTAATATTTAGCTCGACTATTAATGTTAATATTGCTGCAAATCACAATTAATTAATCATTTGATTATTCAATTTCCAACGTTTTCAACTTTTTTCACTTTTCCAACGCAATCTGACCTTGCAATTATTTAATTTTTATTTATTTCTTTTTTTTTTTGTCAGATAATTACAATATAATTGATTGTAATTTTGTCTGAGTACGTAAATAAAATGAAAAAAATATCTTTTTGTTTTTTAATTTTCGATTTCGACACTTTTTTTATTTTCCAAATAAAAAGAGGAGAATTGAAATTGAACAAATGAAATTATGAATTTTTAAATTATCAGTAAGATGTCATACGACAGCAAAAAAAGTAAAGTCAGATGTCAGGAATCGATGAAGGCTATTAGTTTCTGTAACACCCAATTCCATTAAAATCAATCATTTCTTGCATTATTTGAACTTCTTCCAATTTCTTTTATCATTTCAAATTCATTAAAATTAAATGAGAATTAAAACGACAAAAGGAAAGACTATTTGGTTAAAATGATTTCGAAATTACTCGACGTTAAACAGAAATTTAGTCGATTCTTTTTTTTT
>NW_018108415.1:2193-4269 GCF_000183805.2 Loa loa | reverse complement strand
TCTTTTTGTTTTTTAATTTTCGATTTCGACACTTTTTTTTATTTTCCAAATAAAAAGAGGAGAATTGAAATTGAACAAATGAAATTATGAATTTTTAAATTATCAGTAAGATGTCATACGACAGCAAAAAAAGTAAAGTCAGATGTCAGGAATCGATGAAGGCTATTAGTTTCTGTAACACCCAATTCCATTAAAATCAATCATTTCTTGCATTATTTGAACTTCTTCCAATTTCTTTTATCATTTCAAATTCATTAAAATTAAATGAGAATTAAAACGACAAAAGGAAAGACTATTTGGTTAAAATGATTTCGAAATTACTCGACGTTAAACAGAAATTTTAGTCGATCTTTTTTTTTGTAAGATTGCAAAATTTCAATAATTATGAATAAAATCAATTAGTTACAAAGTTGTAGAACAATAGAATAGAAGTAAAATGAAACAACAATTCCTTCTTAACACTGAATAATTTGAAACGTTTAATCATTTTCAGTAAAGAATTGATTAAAAATATTACTCAAAAATATAAATTTTCCTCATTATTGTATGTAATATCTATCAAATAAATTTTTCTACATTTTATAATTTTTCTCTATTATAGAGAAAAATTTTTGCAGTAATAGCCTTATGGGCCAAGTTTTAGTAATGCAATAGATGGAATAATGAGGGGAAATAATGCAATAATAGCCTAGGAGGCCAAGTTTTTATGATCCAATGGTTGAGATAGGTGCTAAGATGCATGGATCTAATGAAGCCAATAGCAAAAATATTTTAAATATTGAAATTGCCTTAATTCTTGAAAGAATTTAATTACTTTCATAGAAGGAAAAAAAAGGAGAAGTGAATGACATTCAAATTAATTAATGTATTACGTCTACAAAGGGAAAAACAAAAAAAGAAAAAAAGTATAATAAATGATACGAGATTTAACAAATGTAATTTATTTTTGAATGAAGAAAAAAAATAAATTTAAACATTTTCAAACTTTTTTATTCCAATTATTAAATAGCCAAATTACTAACAAAATTTATTAAAAAAAGATTCACACAAATTTATGAAAAATATTTTAATATTTGAAAATTTTAAATTATCAAATTTTACAAATATGTTTAAAAGCCACAAAATGTTTTTTCTTTCGCTATGCTTCCTTACAAAAGTTAATGATTAGTCATAATTTAATTGAATCGAATTATTTGTCAGTGAAAAACAGTAAGTTTATCGGTAGTTCATTTGCATTCTAATTATGCAATTAAGCTGGAATTATGACAAAACTAGATGATATGACCATTAAATGAAATAAATTGTTAAAATGGAATAAAATTTAGGGTAAATGAAATTAATCAAATAAAATTTGTATGCTAAACATTTAATTCAAAATTGATTTTATTTCAAAAATACTTCATTTTTGAAAATGATTGCATTTGCTTTTTTTTTCTTTTTTTGTTCTTTTGAAAAAAATTACCCAAAAACTATTTCTTACCTTTTTTTTCCTTTTTTTTATTAAAATATTTTCTAAAATTTGATTTGCGAAATATCACAGTATATTTTGAAATATTTTGTATTGCGATGATAATATCAAGAAATTGCAAAAAGAAAAAAAAACCAACAGCTTTTTTTTTTTATAATATTTAAAGAAAAAGTACAGAATTTATATGATGACATTGGCGCAATTATACAACTTGATATGTATCATAGCAATAGTAGCAGTAGTGTTTTCCCTCAACAATTAACTTCACTTAAAAACGAAAAGCTTGTTTTTTTTTCTTTTTTTTTCTAAGGAAATATTTCAAATGGTTAAACAGTTAACGAATATTTTCAAAAGAAAAAAAAGGAAGAACTTTTAAATCAACTTTAAAAGAATTTCATGGTGCACAAAAAATGAAAATGTGCACATATTTTTCAATTTTTCTCGTTTTCAATTACTTGAAAAAATATTAGATAACAATATATTTATTCGTGGGAGATTTTTATCAAATTAAGTATTTAAATTTATTATCAAATAAGGGATCGTTCAGCAAATGAAATTGAATTACCAGTTAGCGCAGTTAGCGCAATTACGACATTTTCGCTTTAACA
>NW_018108415.1:0-1489 GCF_000183805.2 Loa loa | reverse complement strand
ATTATTATTAATTATGTTATTATTTATTTAATTGGAAAATGTTGAAATATTGAAATTATACGGATACTTTAAAATCAGATCAAATGAACAAAAGGCTCGTATTTGTATGATTGGAATACATTTAACTTACTTAAATCGCCACCATAACTATTAATCATTAATGTCTTATTCTTTAAAACCTGTAATGTTGTTATCCTCTGATATATTTTAATTGTTAAATTAGTATTAATTCGAAATTAAATTTTGCTGCTAAGATTTCAACAAATATCGAAAATTAACACACATGAATAGTGACCTAATTATTTTTTTGCAATAATATGCAAAAGTATTTTGAACTTACCATACTGGTAACCGTTACTACTTTAAACATTTACAGTACCGGATCTATTATAATTGTCAAATATTTATAAGAATTCAAAAATTACTGGAGATATTGTTATTATTTATTTAATCAATCTTCGAATCATCAATATTATTTCTCTTTCGGAGAGCGTATACCGAACGTAGTACTGGAACTAACTGATCACTGCAATTACATTCGTCCTTGTGTTCATGTTGTAATAGGCTTAGAATATACAGTATGATTTTCATTTGATCATACTTTTTTTTTCCTTGCCTATTTCTTTTTACATTTAAATTTCGCAAGTACTTTTTTTCTAAAGTTGCAGAGAAATTATTGAAAGTCACTTGGTACTGTGTCATTTAAATGAATGGAAAGTATGAATTTCTTCGAGATATTAGGAGAAAAGGAACAGTTAGGACGAATGAAAGAATTTGTCAGCGCTTTTTTTTTTGATACTAAATGATGAAATTTGAGATAGGTGGGATAGAGCATTTGAGATAGGTATTACATATTGATTAACATATTGCTTCCAATTGAATGTTTGTGTTAGGATAACGTTAACAACTTTAGGCTATCTTTAGTTTTGTCATGGACACAATGAATGGTCATTTTTGTCGTTGTCACAGAGATATCTCTTATAATTTGTTATTTCAGGATGATGTTATATTTCTGGTTGTTAGATATTACTTTGTCATGCAGCATTATCACCATCGCTGGTTACCGCTACCACTACCAACCACCCAGTCAACAGTACGCACAGTATCCACAAACGCCAATGCAACTGCCAATGCAACTGCCAATGCAACTGCCAATGCAACTACCAATGCAACCGCCGCAGCCAGCGGCACAGCCAGCACCTTCTCAAACTGGTTATCGGTCAACATGTTGTCATTCTCCATCAGCTTCTTACCTATCAAAGCCAGGTCCACTACCACAACCTCCAATCCCATCTCCGACAACACTCCCACAAATACCTCTTCTACCATCACTACCACTACCACCAGAACTCTGTCCACCCGCACCACCTCCACCTCCTTGTCCACCTTGTCCTTCTCCACCACCTCCGCCTCCATGCCCAGAACCTCCACCACCAATACCTTGTCCACCTCCACCACCACCAATACCTTGCCCAACTCCACCACCTCC
>NW_018108414.1:102278-105275 GCF_000183805.2 Loa loa | reverse complement strand
TTGATAAAAATATCATATCTGTGAAATTTTCATACGATTTAAAAGTCCTACCATATTGCAAATCAAATATTTCACTCAATTTCTACCAACTGATCATTTTTGTTGGGACAAATTGCTAAAACAATTCATTTTAACAATAAATTTCAATTGTTAACCTTTTAGACTATTTTTTTTTAAAAAAATATCCAAACGTTGTTATATATTTCAAAGGATTAAATTTTTCCTCTTTTTTTCCCAATTTTAGAATTTATTAATCAAAGATTAATTCAACATTGATTATTAGCAAAATAAAAGCAAAGATCATGTCATTCATTCCTTTTTATTGTATAAAATATTTAAATATGAATGAATGTTATGGCTCTGTTAGCATTTTTGAGGACAAAAGAAAATGGCCAAAGTTCATGGGCTTTCAATGATTGATAGAAGCGTAATATAACATATAAAAACGTAGGCTTAAAACATAAAATTGCAATTTACAAATTTCAGCAGCTATGTATTTGGTATCACTACTTTGCTCCTCTCTATTACTTTGTTGTAAGATTTATTTTAATTTAGTACATTTTTCTTTTTTCTCCAAATAAGTTACCCTTTTGCAGTGGTTCCCAACTCCTGACCACAGGTAATCTGCTAGAATTTTAATTCTGGAAACGCCAAGATGATAAGTAGAAAACAGACGGGAGCATGCTCTATCAGTGCTTGATAAAATGACATTGAAAGTTTAAAGGTTATTTTTAAATTGATAGAACTTGTTACTTTTGGAGCTTTGTTCTCTTAGCTACAAATAAACGAGCCAAAATAGTCGTTGGTCAAAAAAACATTGGGAACCATTGCTTATAATAAGGTTTATTGAAAGTAGATGCTAATTGTGAGAAGAATTATGCAAAATTAAATAATTTAACAAAATGGATTATCAAAATTATATTACAATTTTGATTATTACAATTTTGAGTACAGATTTTATTTATAGTAAGTAATTTTTTCTTTCAAAAATTAATAACATCCTATTGCAGTATTCCCAATTGTTGATTCATTATCCCCGTGTCCACCTGGTTTCAGTTATCATGTCAACTCCGAAAAATGTTTTATGGTAATTTTTTTTATCCTTACATTGACTTTTAGCATGATATATGCTATTTGTTTACGCCATAAGTTAATTTATTATTACTTGCAGATATTAATGGCTATAAAAAAAAAAGACTAAAAATTGCATAAATATGATCATTTTTCTAATTTTATTTATCAATCAATTTTAGGTAGTAAAATGGTTGGATGAACCGATGAATCAAACGAATGCACGTTTGACGTGCGCAAAAGAGAATGCCTTTTTTAGCATCCATTGAATCTGATGATGAAAATAATTTTATCAAAGGTATCTTAACTTTTCATAATTTTTTTTTTAAAATAAAATCAAAACTGTTGAAGTTTTATTAACTTTAGCAAATCTTAGTAAAAATTGACAAATTACTATTTAATTGAATTAGTTTTAAAGAAACGTTTATGATTTATAAGGTTAAGAATGGGAAAAAAAAACAATGAAACCAAATAAAAGATAAATATTACAGTAAGAATTGGTGATATACTCAAATGGCAAACTTATGTGACATATGAGGATTGAAAAGATGAACGTTTCATCTGTAAAAATTTATATTGATATTAAATTTTAATTTAATTTTATTTTTCAATTAAAGATTTGTTAGTGGACAAGAATGCCGAAATCGCATACATCGGTTTACAATCTGTACCATATAACGTTGCACACCGGTACTTTTCTGATGGTACAACATTGGGTTATACGAACTGGGCACCTGGAAAACCAGATAATGATAATTTGATGGATGATGGATGTGTCGTGATAGATGCTGCTGAAGGACAATGGGATGATTGGACATGTAGTGCTAACATGGTAACAGGACCTTGGGCAACTGTTTGCCAAACAAGATATCTCGAAAAAGAAGATCAGAAAGAAGAAGCAAATTGTCCTACGGGATTTGCATATGATTCAATTTCGACAAAATGTTATAAGGTTGAAATTTCAACATTGATTTATAAAATTTTCCCAATAATGTTTTCATAAATATAATAATTACATTACTGCTAATTAACATTTTTATTTTTCATTAAGAGCTGTCTTTCATTAATTAATTACTATTCTTTCAGGTAATAATAAAAGCCGAAGGAATTACTGCATGGAACGCGAAAATTGAATGCGCAAATTATAATTCCCAACTTGTAGCCATCAACTCAAAAGAAGAGAATCAATTTATTTCCAGTAAATTTGACTAAACTTTTAATGATTTATTTAACTGTATGAAATATATATTAAAATAACTTCAAATGGATCTATCATTTATAATATAACCATATATATGCCATTGAAATTATTTCCTCTGTGTTTAATTTAATTCAATTATTAAATTTCAGATTTGGCAATGAAGCATCCACTTTCGGCAATGCGTGTATTCATTGGATTGGAATCTGATAGGACAAATCTAGACGCCAGGAACCGATATTGGATTGATGATACATGGGTTGAACAAAGGTACGTGAATTGGGAGTATGATAAACCGGATAACGTCCCCTACTATTTAAACGACTGCGTGGTGATGATTCCGGAACGAAATGGTGTTTGGGATGATTGGGCGTGTAACTTACCACGTTACCTTGAGCATGCCGTTTACGGAGCTGTCTGTGAATTTCGTAATGAATAAATGTATAATCGAGTAAATTGTTGATCGAACCATTTATGAAAATGCTATTTTTACGATCCAATTTGAATCAATTAAAATCTTTGAAAGCCTTGAAAAATGCAAATTTCGAAGTTTATTCTGTTGTTGAAATAAATTGTCAGGATAATGAAATTGCAATTGAAAAAATAAGGAAACTATATTATCAAAACATAAATTTTATCAGTTTTGTCTAATAGGTTTTCAATTTTAATCAAAATGTCGCAAGATTTTTGGCGAAAAAAAAAACTTCAGATGACAAAAATCTTTAATC
>NW_018108414.1:93695-102174 GCF_000183805.2 Loa loa | reverse complement strand
ATATCATTAATTAATGTTACTGATGTTGAAATGTTGAAACAAACATTGATTTCAGGAAATTTCATTTTTTAAGATTAATTAGCTATCCATTCCAAAGTTCGCTCTATTGATTTATTAGTTTAAGAATTTACATTTTAAGTTATTTAAAGAAATCAATTATGAATAGCTATGATATCTTCCAGATCTAGTCCAGGTGGAACGCCCGGACCATTTGGTCGAATTCAGCAAAAGCAAAATTTTAGTGATATTGCGAAAGAAATTAATAAACTAAAACGAACTAACCGAGCATCGTAATTATTAAATTCTTAAATAATGAAGAAAGAGATGGACAGAGAGAGGGAGAGAGAGAGAGAGAAGAAAAAAAAGAAAATACTTTCTCAAATCCATCGAATATATAATTGTTATAATTATTTTTTGGATAAAAAATCTGTTATATTCAGGGAATGTAAATGAATTTTCGAATATTTTTCAGGTTATTAAATAAGAAGGAAAATAGCAAACTAATAGAAACAATAGAATCACAATTTCCATTAAAGTTAATTCAGTATAACTTCAACGAGCAATCACAGAGTAAAGTACCTTCAACTGCGACATTTGAGCAGCAGCAAGACGAGAATGTTGTAAGACATGATAAAGGAACGGATGCAACGATTGTAAAATCTGATCAATTATCTCGAAATGATGAAAATTCCATCATAAAATTATCTGTAAAACAACGTGCGCAAATGTTCGAAACAGTATTAGCTCATGCTAATCAATCAACCATTCCTATGCATAATCAAAGATTTGTCAACAAATTAAATAATTATTCATCGAATTCTATCATTCAGAGGAAAAAACATTGTGCTGGAACACCAATGCCGAAAAATCAGCAAACTTTTGCAACGATATCTATTCCTAATAAATAAAAATGATAATATATGATAAATGATAAAAGATAATATATGATGAAATGATACTGTACAATAATTAATAAATGATACTATATGTTGCTGCAAATTGCTTACTAATTACTGTAAATGATTAGTACTGAACAAATATTATTCCAACAATTTAAAATTTTAGCATTAATTAGATCATCTTTCATTCATAGCTATTTCGCTAGTATATCACAAAAAAAAAAAAAAATAAAACTGATTGGAAACCAGTACGACTAAATATGCCTATAAACAGAAACCTTCCCTCTTTCTCATTTCATTGACCAATGGTCATTAACCATATTACCTGTGATTTCTTAGTCAAGTTTACAGTGATGTAGTTTCTCGATCGAATGATCGCAATTTCGTGAACAATTTTAGATCAGTTATGATTTTTTGATCGAGATCATCGATTTTGTGTTATGATGACCGTAATCTCATAGTGGACATGATTTGTTTGACCGAGTTTATGGTGATCATGATTTCTTGATCAAATTCAAATTGTTCACGATGATTTATTCAATTGTTCAAATGTAAACTAAATAAGAAGAAAATCTTGATTTAGCTGTTAATAATGTTAATAAAGTTATAGAATTTGTCCGGAAAAACAATCTTTACCGTAATTTATTAGATCTATTCATGTTTAACAATGCATCATAGAAGAAAACAAATTTTTTTTTTACTTTCCATACTGGAAGGAAAAAGTAATAGTAATGATGAGAATCAGATTCCTTTCTTATTTCTGGATTAAATATTGCCAGGATTCATTTTTTTTTCTTCCCTTCTCAAAATCCTTTCAATTTTCAGGCTAATTCACTTTAATATCATTTCATAGATTAATTTTCCTTTGTAAATTTAAAAAAAATAAATAAATTTTTATGATTTTACAAATTACAGTTTATTTTGTATATACTTTTGATGATAATTTGCCGTTTACGTAATATTGTATAATAAGCTGATTCGTGAATGATAATGTTACGCTTAATCATTAATCATTAAGCTTAATCATTAAGAGAATTCTTCATTCATTTTCTAAAATATTTAAAATGCTTTAACGATTTCGATATTAATATGTCATTTGTTATTAATCACTGAAGATTTGTAAGCCAAAATTAAAATAATTCGCTCTGTCTGAGACGGAAATTTGCACCATACTTGAAATATGGTTATGTACAGGTAAATTTTCATATTTCATTATTTTCCATAGCTTAAATACGAAATGAAAAATAAGCATCGAATGACAATTTAAGCAATGAACGGAATTTTTAAATTGTCAAACAACACTTGTATGATTTGTAGTAGTTTTCACAGCTCATTTATAAAAATTTTTCACGTATCTTAATTAGTAATGCGAAATTATTAATTCTTATTTTCAATCATCTCTAAAAATTTTTATTTTAAATGATAAAATCTTCAAATGTTCTCTTTCAAATGTAATATTTAAATTATGGAAAAGAAATTTGACAGCAAGCAATTGCCATTTTTATCAACTCATGTTTAAAATGTAATTAAAATTGTCAAGCGAACTTGAATTCATTTGTAGACGATGTTGTTGAAATTTTTATTGAAAAAAAAAGTGGTAAAATTGCAAAATAATTATATTGAGAAGGAATTTAAACTGCATGACAAGGATAAAAAGACAGGGCTATTCATGTGCAAATGTCATGTTTGCAGGCGGTGCTGTCGCAATAAAAATTTATGGATTTCCTATTTTCAGTCTTTATTTTAGGTATTTCTAACACGCTTTTAATTATCATCAAATTTTAAGTTATTGTTTTCGGAAATTGTTATGGTATGAGTGATAAATGTGCAACTGTTGTCATAAGTGAAATCTTGTTATGTGACAAAAAGCAAGGATGATAAAATGGTTTGTTTAATTGCGCTGAAACGGTCGATTTAGATGTCATCGTTAGATGGCATACGGATGCCATCTAACGATGACATCTAAACAGTGACGATAAGGTGAAGGAATTCGTTATTTACAGCAAAAGAAGTGCTCAATTTCACATATAATTGATCGTAATTAGCTGAATGATAGGTTGAATCATTAAGGAGATTGACAGCGATGTGTCAAACTTTCAAATCTTGTTTAAAATTTTCTGATCATTTTCGATCAATCATCTAAACTATATTCACTTAATTTCTTTTCAAAATATTATTTTCATTTCCAGTTGTTAAAGGAATGGAATAAATTCATAACTTTTTCTTATCATTCATGCTATCATTGATTAAATAAAATTAAAAATAAAATGGATGTATCTGAATTTTTTAAAACAAATTATTTCTCCGAAAATTAAATTCTGGACATGAAATTATATTGTATAAATAAATAATAATAAAAAAAAGGAACGATTTTGTTATATTTTACCTTATTTGATTCCGGAAAAAGTGTCCGGTTGTAATTTATTTATTTTAAACTATTCATTTCTTTTAAATGGCTCAGTTTTGAAAAAGAAATATAAAATTTTTTTCCTCCAATAAAATTTGAAAAAAAAAGTTGTACAAACTTAAAAGCATTAATTATTTTCTTCCTAAATCTCTTTTAACAAAGAAAAGAAAGATGATGAAATAACAAATAATTCAAAAAAAAAAAAAATTAAAAATTTTTCGCTACCGGAAAAATCATTTACTTTGTTTGGTTCACTTTTGGCAAAAATTTCTAAACAATACATTTAACATTTTGATAAAGCATTTCTACGATGTCAACTTTTCTTGCCAATTTTTGAACTTAAAATTTCAATTGTTAAATGATTATTCATGCATAACTTTATTTGTTGATTTATGAAATAACACGTGATTCATTCAAATTTAAAAAAAAAAACAGATGAGCAGATTGGTAATTGCCATTTTTTGAAATTGGAATGCATAAATTAAAATTATGGAACTTAACAGCCAAATGTTGAGAGTTGAGGGAAATTTCATAAGTGATATGATATTTGAAGTTTGCTATTTTGATAAAATATCGCATCTGAAGCCTTATGGTTAGTTAGAGCTAACAGGATCCAAAGTTAATATTTATCAAAAAAAAATTTTGTCAAAATTTTATCAAATTAATTATTTTTAATTTTTATAATTCAATTACTTCATCATTTTTTGTATTAAATTTATCTAAATAGCTATGAATAAAATTAAATTTTCAAATCAAAGATTAAATAGTCCTTACATATTTGAATTTGGAATATATTTTATTTTCTTTCAAAAATTTATATTTATTTCAAGAAATTTTTTTTCTTTAATTTTGTGCAATGGAAAAAAAACTACTAAAAGGAAAAGTGAATACAGTCAATATGTAAATGAGGAAATATAAAATGACATGAATTTAATCATTGAGAAAATAATTCGTTGCTGAATTTTTAATTCTTAAATAAAGGAAGCCTGAAATATTCATAGTTGCTATTGCTTATTTACAAGCTATAAAGTATTATATAGTTGAAATTTAATTAGCAAAAATTTTCTAATTTGACGATGTGGAAATTTCGAATGATTTTCTTAAATAACACGTATTCTTTAATTATTATTTGATTATTAATTGCAAAATTTTGAAATAATACATTTTCCAAAATGAAAAATAGCCATTTTTTGTTTTTTGTTTTGTTTTTTCTTTTTTTAAATGAATAAATTTATTTAAAAAGTCTTTCGTTATTCAATTTGATTTATATTTGTTTTGTAAAAATGAATGTTAAATGATTTTGTTGAATCTTATGCAAATGCAGCATTTTTTTTTCCCCCCTTTTAAATCATTGCGGAACTATTCGAATAATGCTATTAATTATATTTCATATCATTGTAATTCCTACGATTGATTAAACTAAGATTAAATTGAAATAGAATTGAGGAAGGTCATGAGTGTGAATGATCAAATGACATGAAATGATGCTATCAGTTCAATTCATTAATCGAAAAACAAAAGGAAAAAGGTTAAGATCAAAAATTTTTATTCATATCGATGATTTAAAATTAGGAAGTAATTAAATGCTAAAAGTAAGAAATAATCAAATAATTTCATTGTAATTTTTCGTAATATTTTTATTAAAACTTTAGAAGACAGAAAAAATTTATGCAAAAAAGGTTATATTTGAAAGAAATGAGATAAAAACAAGTTTAATTAACAGTTTTCAATAATAATACTTCAACATTTCATATAAATATTTCAATATGTTTGTTTTTTCCTTAACTTTTTGAAAAAGGACTTTTTTTTCTCTCAAAGAAATCGCAATTTTTTAGAAATTTTACAATTACTAACAAATATTTTCAACTTTTTATATATAAAAGAAAAGGAAAAAAAAACAAATTTCCCGCATTTTAAGAAAGAAAAGAAAAGAAAGGAAGAAAAACAGGTCCGGTTTTATTTAGTTTGAAATGAATAGCTAACATTTGAAAATAAAATCTCATGAAAATAAGCGGTGAGATACAAAATAGATCTATTAAATTTGTTCTTTTCATCAAATCATTCCATCGATTTTCATGATACTTTTTTTTTTTTCACATCATTTTTCTTTGCAATTTGTAAAAAAAATGCCATTTGTTATTTTGATTTTAAATGAAGTTTTACAATTATTTCAATGCACTTTACTCCTAATTAATTTTTGCTCAAGAAAATAACGAAAAAAAAAGAAAGATATAAGTTGCAAAATTTTGCTCAAACAAATTTTACTTATCCGTTTACTTAATTAAAAAATTATTACTTCTCAATAAAAAATGATAAAATTCATTTATAATGAATTTTCTGAAATATGCATTGAATAATTATTAATCAAATATTTCAGTTATTTATTATTTATAGAAACTATCGATTTTTATTTGAATCGTTTTGTAATCAAATCAAATTTTATTGACAGAATTAAGTAAACAAGGAATATTTTTTGTTTTTTTTTTGCAAAATGATTTTATGAATTTTGATTTGGAAAAATATTTTGAAAGAATAACATCCAATGTTTAACATGTAATCTGTTATTCGTATCGAAAATAAACAACAAAAAAAAGAAAATGTCTGTCTGACAGTTACTGGAAATGAAAAAAAAATTATTTTTTTTCCTGTTTTCGACGAATAAGAAGAGGAAATTCATTAAGAATAGAATGAGTCCAATATTTCTATCTTTAAAGAAAATATATAATTTAAATTTAAAATATTGAAACATTCAACAAAAAAAAAAAAAAGTTAAAAATTTTGACAGAACCACACTACTTGATAACATTTATATCGATTAATCAGTTAAATCATTTATGATCGTTTAAATGATTAGCTATCAGTTAGCAATTTTTATGCTATCAATTTCTTTTTGCAAATGTATAACAAGCAAAATTTATTAATTTTCATTTTTCTTTCAAAAAAAAAAAATATTTAGAATAATTTGTTACTAATAAGTCATTTTATATTAAATATCATTTGTAAAGTACATAAAATCTTTTCTTATATATTAATTCTCATTTTTTTACTAATATCGTTTTTTATTAATCATCTAAATTTTGTTAATTATCAATAGCAAAACGCATAAAAAGAAAAAATTACTTGGTAATAATAAATAAATTGATACTCATAGTTTACTGATATTATTCAAATTTTTACAAATTACGCTTATCTTTTTGTAAACCTGAAATTTCATTTGCTTAATTTAATTAATTGATCAATTATTGGATCAGCTGATATTTCCTCATTACAGATTATTTATCAGAATTATTGTCTATTAATAGTGATTTTAATAAGCTTAATTAAATTGATGCTATATGCCAGCAAAAATTTCCACTCATGTTTTTATGATCCAAAAAAAAAAATATTGCAACTAATTGGTAATACAATGCAAAATTTTTTCCATTATCATTATTAAATGTTATATGCATGAACCTTCCCTCTCGATTTACTTTAATTAATCAATTAATACTTTCCGGAATTTACCTTTAGCATAATTAATTAACTGAATTCAAAATGCGCAACACTTCGAATTTCCGTTTATTTCTTTCTCCACCTTTTTGCTCATTTCATTTTAAACTTTCGGCTTCTTTCAACCAAAATAAAATGATGCTATGATTGACAAAGAATTTTACTAATAAAACTTTAAAAAATGAAAAGTTCGATGAAAGTTTTTAGAGTGTCACACCCAACCACAATGACTTTTGATTTTCTCAATAATCGAAACATTATACTTCTGTCCTTTTACCTATCCTTATCTATCAATCAGTCTATCTACCTATCCATTCGTCATTCAATTCACATCGGTCAAAAACGCACGACCTGAGGACATTTGAAGTTCAATTCATTTCTCCATAACACATTCGCAGATTAATCATTTAAAGTAAAAGAGAAATAGACAAAAAAAAAAAGAAAAACTTTTAATTAAGCGACAAGGACAGGTGTGATGTTTCCACATTTTGATTAACTTCGGCAATCGAAGAAATGTATAAAGATTAATCATAATTAATGATATCATCCAATGATAAATTTATGATAAAATATATCATTTTGTCTTGCAGGAATTCTAGGAAAATAATGAATCCACTATATACAAAACTTATTTTTAAATCAATTTATTGATTGAATTAATTAATAATTGATTTTAATTGTAAAATAAAGATTATTTGTTTGCTTTTTTTTTTATAAATTTAAAATCTTTTTTAAAATTTTACTTTCGTCTAAGAATTGTTACCGTTCAAAATGACAATGTTAAAATTAAACAGTTATTTTTGAAGCATTTTAAAGATGACAAATGCTTTCCGTACATTTATTTCATTCCAAATGAAGAAATTAAAGGTAATAAGATTGACTCTTTTTTCCAATTAAACTCATAAATACCTGAATTAATGCAAAGGTAATTATTTACTTTCCCAAAAAATGTCACTTTTATTTCATCCTTTTAAATTAACTTATAAATAACCAATTAAATATTGAGCTGATTATTTCAAAAAAAAAAAAAAAATCCGTCGTGATAGAGCTTAGGCTCAGGCTGGGCTTATGCTTAAATTTATGCCTAAGGCCAAGCTTAGGTTGCTATCAAAAATAAATCTCTGAAATGTATGTCTTCCATTTTCATTTACACTATCCACCAAATTTTAATTAAAACTTACAAAAAGTATTTTCAAAAATGAATCGGAAATGTTGTTAAATAGCGTTTTAGTCTGTCCGATAATTTGACAATAACCTTCAAAATGTTACCCCCGTAAACTTGTAATTTTAACTAAAATTTGACCAATTCATTTTGAAAATTCTTATAAAGACAAGTAAGGACGATGTGAGGGAAGAGAGAGGGAGAGAGAGAAAGAGAGAGAGAGAGAGAGAGAAGAAAAAGGGAATGAATCATGGAAGAAATTGATTTAATTATCATCTTTCACTTTCTTTTAAATGAGAAAATTCATCCCAAAAGATGGTATTTTAGTAGAATTTAAATCAGCAAATTAAAATGATATATATTTAATCGATAAATTTACCCGATAATTTAACTTATAAGTTAGACTAACTGTACAAAAAGCATAGTTTTGTTCCGTTTTTTTTTTTTTTTAAAAAAAAATTAAATTCATAAATAATTGAAAAAATATATTCTATGAGGATAAAAAAAAAAAATCTTTCGAAA